>NC_092233.1:47519268-47702270 GCF_036320965.1 Panulirus ornatus
CCCCTTTTAGTCGCCTTCTACGACACGCAGGGAATACGTGGGAAGTATTCTTAATCCCCTATCCCCAGGGATATATATATATATATATATATATATATATATATATATATATATATATATATATATATATATATATATGTGCATGTGAGTGGTTGGACAATTCTTCATCTGTTTCCCTGCACTATCTAGCTGATGCGGGAAACAGCAATTAAGTATAATGAAAATATAAAATACATAATAAGCATGTGAGTAAATGGGCCACTCATCGTCTATTTCCAGGCACTAACTCACTGATGTGGGAAACGGCAATCTAGTAATATAATAATAATAATAAAAGTGAAAGAAAAGAGAGGCATTTGGATGATTTTTGCAGGGAAATAGTGCAAATGACTGGGAGATGTATAAAAGAAAAAGGCAGGAGGTCAAGAGAAAGGTGCAGAAGGCGAAAAAGAGGGCAAATGAGAGTTGGGGTGAGAGAGTATCATTAAATTTTAGGGAGAATTAGATGTTTTGGAAGGAGGTCAATAAAGTGTGTAAGACAAGAGAACAAATGGGAACATCGGTGAAGGGGGCAAAGGGGGAGGTAAAACAAGTAGTGGTGAAGTGAGAGGGAGATGGAGAGAATATTTTGAAGGTTTTTTGAATATGTTTGATGACAGAGTGGCAGATATAGGGTGTTTTGGTCCAGGTGGTATGCGAAATGAGAGGGTCAGGGAGAGTGATTTGGTAAACAGAGATGAGGTAGTGAAAGCTTTGAAGCAGATGAAAGCCAGCAAGGCAGCAGGTTTGGATGGTATTGCAGTGGAATTTATCAAAAAAAAGGGGGTGACTGTGTTGTTGACTGGTTGGTGAGGATATTCAATGTATGTATGGTTCATGGTGAAATGCATGAGAATTGGTAAAATGCATGCATAGTGCCATTGTACAAAGGCAAAGGGGAAAAAGGTGAGTGTTCAAATTACAGGGGTATAAGTTTGTTGAATATTCTTGGGAAACTATATGGGAGGGTATTGACTGAGAGGTTGAAGACATGTACAGAACATCAGATTGGGGAAGAGCAGTGTGGTTTCAGTAGTAATTGAGGATGTGTGGATCAGGTGTTTGTTTTGAAGAATGTATGTGAGAAATACTTAGAAAAACAAATGGATTTGTATGTGGCATTTATGGATCTGGAGAAGGTATATGATAAGAGTGGATAGAGATGCTCTGTGGAAGGTATTAAGAGTATATGGTGTGGGGGCAAGTTGCTAGAAGCAGTGAAAAGTGTTTATCGAGGATGCAAGGCATGTGTATGAGTAGGAAGAGAGGAAAATGATTGGTTCCCAGTGAATATAGGTTTGCGGCAGGGGTGCGTGATGTCTCCATGGTTGATTAATTTGTTTATGGATGGGGTTGTTAGGGAGGTGAATGCAAGAGTTTCAGAGAGTGGGGCAAGTATGCAGTCTGCTGTCGATGAGAGGGCTTGGGAAGTGAGTCAGTTGTTGATCGCTGATGATACAGCGCTGGTGGCTGATTCAGGTGAGAAACTGCAGAGTTTGGTGACTGAGTTTGGTAAAGTGTGTGAAAGAAGAAAGCTGAGAGTAAATGTGAAAAAGAGCAAGGTTATTAGGTTCAGTAGGGTTGAGGGACAAGTCAACTGGAAGGTAAGTTTGAATGGAGAAAAACTGGAAGAAGTGAACTGTTTCAGATATCTGGAAGTGGATCTGGAAGCAAATGGAACAATGGAAGCAAAAGTGAGTCACAGGGTGGGGAAGGGGTCGAAGG
This sequence comes from Panulirus ornatus, assembly GCF_036320965.1. NCBI lineage: Eukaryota > Metazoa > Arthropoda > Malacostraca > Decapoda > Palinuridae > Panulirus > Panulirus ornatus. The sequence continues at coordinate 47,521,033 of NC_092233.1, forward strand.
TTCTGGGAGCGTTGAAGAATGTGTGGAAGGCGAGAACGTTATCTCAGAGGAAAAATGAGTACGTTTGAAGAAATAGTGATTCCAATAATGTTATATGGTTGCAAGGAGGGTGGATGTGTTGGAAATGAAATGTCTGAGGACAATATGGGTGTGAGGTGGTTTGATCAAGTAAGTAATGAAAGGCGAAGAGAGAGGTGTGGTAATAACAAGAGTGTGGTTGTGAGAGCAGAAGAGTGTGTATTGAAATGGTTTGGTCACATGGATAGAATGAGTAAGGATAGATTGACAAAGAGGATATGTGTCAGAGGTAGAGGGAACAAGGAGAAATGGGAGACCAAATTGGATGTGGAAGGATGGAGTGAAAATGATTTTGAGCAATCGGGGCCTGAACATACAGGAGGGTGAAAGGCATGCAAGGAATAGAGTAAATTGGAACAATGTAGTATACCGAGGTCGACGTGCTGTCAATGGATTGAACCAGGGCTTGTGAAGTGTCTGGGGTAAACCATGGAAAGTTTTGTGGAGCCTGGATATGGAAAGGGAGCTGTGGTTTCAGTGCATTAAACATGACAACTTAAGACTATGAACAAATGTGGCCTTTGTTGTCTTTTCCTAGTGCTACATCGCGCGCGGGGGGGGGATACTATTTCATGTGTGGCGTGGTGGCGACAGGAATGGATGAAGGCAGCAAGTATGAATATGTACGTGTGTATATATGTATATGTCTGTGTATGTATATATATGTATATGTTGAAATGTATAGGTATGTATATGTCTGTGTGTGGGTGTGTATGTATATGCATGTGTATTTGGTCGGATTGGGCCATTCTTTCCTCAGTTTCCTTGCGCTAACTCACCAATGTGGGAGACAGTGACAAAGTATAATAAATAAATATAATAATAAAAAAAACGAGAAGCAATCAGACTTCAACTGGGGTAGAATGTTATGGCAAAATAACCTCTGCCATACAGTCAGTGGAGCGTTACCTGTCCAAAAGGGAAAAGTCAGAAAAGAAATTATGCAGGAGCATCACTAATTTCTCCCAAAATGCCAGAGTTGGCATTTCAAGGGAGGAACATGAGGTGGGTGTGTCCAGTTCAAGATGATAAAGATAAGATTGTGGTCACGGGATCCTAAGGAATCAAAAGTTGTGTACATAGAATGGGAAGGCTCAGAGGCAAGAAACAGATCAAGTGTGTTGGACCTATAGTTAATAGCCAGAAACTCTTGTTGGATATCTAATTATTTGTTCAAGACTGTTAGGATGGGGAAAACAAAGAGTCTTGATTCTGGAGATCATCCCAAGTAAAGCCTAAACAATCCTTGTGGCATATATTGAAATCAAAATTAAAGGTTTCAAAGGATGGATGAATAGAGAAATACTTCATGGCAGTAAAATACTTGAACATGGAGGAATTGTGGAGCTGGGATTATAATCCCAGAAAAAGGTTGTAAGAATTACAGAAATCATGAGTAAGACTAAAGGGGCCGGGAGCGGGGGGCAAGAAACCCTCCCCTCCTTGTATTTTAACTTTCTAAAAGGGGAAACAGCGTTGGCATTTCAAGGGAGGAACATGAGGTAGGTGTGTCCAGTTCAAAATGATAAAGATAAGATTGTGGTCAGGGGACCCTAAGGAATCAAAAGTTGTGTACATAAAATGGGAAGGCTTAGAGGCAAAAAAGAGATCAAGTGTGTTGGACCTGTGGTCATAATAGCCAGAAACTCTTGTTGGATATCTAATTATTTGTTCAAGACTGTTAGGATGGGGAAAACAAAGTGTCTTGATTCTGGAGATCATCCCAAGTAAAGCCTAAACATCCTTGTGGCATATACTGAAATCAAAATTGAAGGTTTCAAAGGATGGATGTGTAGAGAAATACTTCATGGCAGTAAAATACTTGAATATGGAGGAATTGTGGAGCTGGGATTATACTCCCAGAAAAATTATAGGAATTAAAGAAATCATGAGTAAGACTAAAGGGGATGGGAACAGGGGGCTGAAAACCCTTCCCTCCTTGTATTTTAACTTTCTAAAAGGGGAAACAGAAGGAGTCACAAGGGGAGTGCTCATCCTCCTTGAAGGCTCAGATTGGGGTGTCTAAATGTGTGTGGATGTAACCAAGATGAGAAAAAAGGAGAGATAGGTACTATGCTTGAGGAAAGGTAACTGGATGTTTTGGCTCTGAGTGAAACGAAGCTCAAGGGTAAAGGGGAAGTGTGGTTTGGGAGTGTCTTGGGAGTAAAGTCAGGGGTTAGTGAGAGGACAAGAGCATGGGAAGGAGTAGCACTAATCCTGAAACAGGAGTGGTGGGAGTATGTGATAAAGTGAAAGAAAGTAAACTCTAGATTGATATGGGTAAAATTGAAAGTTGATGGAGAGAGATGGGTGATTATCAGTGCATATGCACCTGGGCATGAGAAGAAAGATCATGAGAGGCAAGTGTTTTGGGAGCAACTGAATGAGTGTGTTAGTGGTTTTGATGCATGAGACCGGGTTATAGTGATGGGTGATTTGAATGCAAAGATGAGTAATGTGGCAGTTGAGGGAATAATTGGTATACATGGGGTGTTCAGTGTTGTAAATGGAAATGGTGAAGAGCTTATAGATTTATGTGCTGAAAAAGAACTGGTGATTGGGAATACCTGGTTTAAAAAGCGAGATATACATAAGTATACCTATGTAAGTAGGAGAGATGGCCACAGAGCGTTACTGGATTACGTGTTAATTGATAGGCGCACGAAAGAGAGACTTTTGCATGTTAATGTGCTGAGAGGTGCAACTGGATGGATGTCTGATCATTATCTTTTAGAGGCAAAAGTGAAGATTTATAGAGGTTTTCAGAAAAGAAGAGAGAATGTTGGGGTGAAGAGAGTGGTGAGAGTAAGTGAGCTTGGGAAGGAGACTTGTGTGAGGAAGTACCAGGAGAGACTGAGTACAAAATAGAAAAAGGTGAGAACAAAGGAGGTAAGGGGAGTGGGGGAGGAATGGGATGTATTTAGAGAAGCAGTGATGGCTTGCGCAAAAGATGATTGTGGCATGAGAAGCATGGGAGGTGGGCAGATTAGAAAGGGTAGTGAGTGGTGGGATGAAGTGGTAAGATTATTAGTGAAAGAGAAGAGAGAGGCATTTGGACGATTTTTGCAGGTAAATAATGCAAATGAGTGGGAGATGTATAAAAGAAAGAGGCAGGAGGTCAAGAGAAAGGTGCAAGAGGTGAAAAAGAGGGCAAATGAGAGTTGGGGTGAGAGAGTATCATTAAATTTTAGGGAGAATAAAAAGATGTTTTAGAAGAAGGCAAATAAAGTGCGAAAGACAAGGGAACAAATGGGAACTTCAGTGAAGGGCGCAAATGGGGAGGTGATAACAAGTAGTGGTGATGTGAGAAGGAGATGGAGTGAGTATTTTGAAGGGTTGTTGAATGTGTTTGATGATAGAGTGGCAGATATAGGGTGTTTTGGTCGAGGTGGTGTGCAAAGTGAGAGGGTTAGGGAAAATGATTTGGTAAACAGAGAAGAGGCAGTAAAAGCTTTGCGGAAGATGAAAGCTGGCAAGGCAGCGGGTTTGGATGGTATTGCAGTGGAATTTATTAAAAAAGGGGGTGACTGTAGTGTTGACTGGTTGGTAAGGTTATTTAATGTATGTATGACTCATTATCAGGTGCCTGAGGATTGGCAGAATGCTTGCATAGTGCCATTGTACAAAGGCAAAGGGGACAAAGGTGAGTGCTCAAATTACAGAGGTATAAGTTTGTTGAGTATTCCTGGTAAATTATATGGGAGGGTATTGATTGAGAGGGTGAAGGCATGTACAGAGCATCAGATTGGGGAAGAGCAGTGTGGTTTCAGAAGTGGTAGAGGATGTGTGGATCAGGTGTTTGCTTTGAAGAATGTATGTGAGAAATACTTAGAAAAGCAAATGGATTTGTATGTAGCATTTATGGATCTGGAGAAGGCATATGATAGAGTTGATAGAGATGCTCTGTGGAAGGTATTAAGAATATATGGTGTGGGAGGCAAGTTGTTAGAAGCAATGAAAAATTTTTATCGAGGATGTAAGGCATGTGTACGTGTATGAAGAGAAGAAAGTGATTGGTTCTCAGTGAATGTAGGTTTGCGGCAGGGGTGTGTGATGTCTCCATGGTTGTTTAATTTGTTTATGGATGGGGATGTTAGGGAGGTGAATGCAAGAGTTTAGGAAAGAGGGGCAAGTATGAAGTCTGTTGTGGATGAGAGAGCTTGGGAAGTGAGTCAGTTGTTGTTCGCTGATGATACAGCACTGGTGGCTGATTCATGTGAGAAACTGCAAAAGCTGATGACTGAGTTTGGTAAAGTGTGTGAAAGAAGAAAGTTGAGAGTAAATGTGAATAAGAGCAAGGTTATTAGGTACAGCAGGGTTGAGGGTCAAATCAAGTGGGAGGTAAGTTTGATTGGAGAAAAACTGGAGGAAGTGAAGTGTATTACATATCTGGGAGTGGATTTGGCAGCGGATGGAACCATGGAAGCGAAAGTGAATCATAGGGTGGGGGAAGGGGCAAAAATTCTGGGAGCCTTGAAGAATGTGTGGAAGTCGAGAACATTACCTCGGAAAGCAAAAATGGGAATGTTTGAAGGAATAGTGGTTCCAACAATATTGTATGGTTGCGAGGCATGGGCTATAGATAGAGTTGTGTGCAGGAGGGTGGATGTGCAGGAAATGAGATGTTTGAGGACAATATGTGGTGTGAGGTGGTTTGATTGAGTAAGTCAATATAGGCTAAGAGAGATGTGTGGAAATAAAAAGAGTGTGGTTGAGAGAGCAGAAGAGGGTGTTTTGAAATGGTTTGGTCACATGGAGAGAATGAGTGGGGAAAGATTTGCCAGGCGTGGGCTATGGATAAAGTTGTGTGCAGGAGGGTGGATGTGCTGGAAATGAGATGTTTGATGACAATGTGTGGTGTGAGGTGGTTTGATTGAGTAAGTAATAATAAGCTAAGAGAGATATGTGGAAATAAAAAGAGTGTGGCTGAGAGAGCAGAAGAGGGTGTTTTGAAATGGTTTGGTCACATGGAGAGAATGAGTGGGGAAAGATTGACAAAGAGGATGTATGTGTCAGAGGTGGAGGGAACGAGGAGAAGTGGGAGACCAAATTGGAGGTGGAAAGATGGAGTGAAAAAGATTTTGAGTGATCGGGGCTTGAACATGCAGGAGGGTAAAAGGCGTGCAAGGAATAGAGTCTATTGCAATGATGAGGTATACTGGGGTCGACGTGCTGTCAATGGATTGGACCAGGGCATGTGAAGCGTCTGGGGTAAACCATGGAAAGTTCTGTGGGGCCTGGATGTGGAAAGGGAGCTGTGGTTTCGGTGCATTATTTATTACATGACAGCTAGAGACTGAGGCCTTTGTTGTCTTTTCCTAGCGCTACCTCGCACACATGAGGGGGGAGGGGGTTATTTCATGTGCGGTGAGGTGGCGATGGGAATGAATAAAGGCAGACAGTATGAATTATTTACATGTGTATATATGTATATGTCTGTGTGTGTATATATATGTATACGTTGAGATGTATAGGTATGTATATTTGCGTGTGTGGACGTGTATGTATATACATGTGTATGTGGGTGGGTTGGGCCATTCTTTTGTCTGTTTCCTTGCGCTACCTCGCTAACGCGGGAGACAGCGACAAAGCAAAATAAAATTAAAAAATAATAATAATATGAGTAAGACAATTTCAAAGTTGGGAAATTCAACTCCAAATACCTAAAGAGGGCCTAAGAAATCTAGGTCTGCAAATATTCCCCTTTCAGATGAAAGGAGCATGCATAAAACTACATTTGAATGATGAAAGTCTGAATAGGTTTGTGGATCATGAGAGGACTAAATAATAAACATAAGAGGGTTGATGTTGAAACACTTATAAAGGGAACATCAGACATGTTAAGTTTGTGTCAGCAAGAGGCAATGGGCCCTGTAATTAAATGAAAGATGAGTGATCAGGCTTGCAATATGACTTATTTTCATTGTGAATGACAGCATAAGAAATATATGCACCACTCACGGCCATCAAGGGTGAAAGGAATAAATAGTGAAAAAAAGAATGAAAACTTCAAAGTTCCTTATGAATTTCCAGACAAAACTCTTAAAGGCATAAAAGTTACAGGAAGATTGGAAGATAAAAGAATGAAGAAAGGTCTGCAGCTACATCGTTTAAGGGAGGGAAAAGTTTGCTATCATGATGGTCAATCCACATCTTGGCCTCCTCACACGAACTATAAAAAACAGCAGCCAGATGTGGGTCACAGATCCTGACCTCAATGGCAGAGAAACCTGGAGAAAGCTCAAAAAAGCAATGGCCAAAATATCATCTACACAAAAGGCAGCAAATCATGGTGAACAAAGGGTTGGTTGGAGAGAGATGATGTCTGGAGCATTCATAAGACAAGATTTTTTATTCCAATATGGCTAATAAAAAGGTAAAGGAAAAGCCACTCCAAATATGTGGGTAGTACTTCATATTGAGGCAGATAATACCCCATGTAAATATAAATGTCTGCTCACAAGAAAATTACAGCATCTATTCAACACAGCATCTTTGCAAAGTGTGTAATACAATGTCACAAGTTTCAACATATGAGAAAATCAGAATGCTTTAATGGCTCCATTTGCACCAGGTAACAGTTAAGAATAATTTGATGAGGAACCATTAAAGAGCAATGAAGGATGTAGCTCCTGAGGAGACGCTATATGTGATGGGTGACCTTCATGAACAGTTGGGAAATAGAATAAGAGAGAGAATGATAAGAAATATGGAGTCCCAAGTCTACATGAAAATGATGAAAGAATATATGGACTGCATGAATGTTAGGCAAGCATACTTCAAGCAAACTGATGTTCATAAATGTGTATGTTACAGAAACATGGAAGACAAGGCAAAGACCATTATGAATGAAGTGTTTCTGATATTACGGAATATTCTAAGTGGTATCCATAATGTGCAGTCTGTGAAGGGAGATGGGAGAAGGTTTATCAAACTTTAAAGAAGCAATACTCAAGTTCATCTTTTCTGTAGCCACTACAGAACTGGAAAGAGGAATTCAAAAAAGAAGAAAAAGAAAGGGTAAAACAACTTCAAGAAATTTAATGAAAAACTGAAGGAATCTGAAAAATTGCACTCTAACTTTACAGTGATGTGTAAGTAGTTCAAGGGCGCATAATTACAGGCTGCTAAGGATGTACATGAACCTGCAAGTATAAACTATGGACTAAATAAAAACTAAATAAAAAATCAGAATTGAAAATAATGAAGACATATGGTTTGCTTGGTGAGCTGAATTTGCTAAAAACTAGTGATAAACAGAGGGCAAAATTCAGTATATTAAGTCTACATTAAAAACTAACGGTACATATGAATAAAATGAACCACATGAGGATCAGAAGAAAACTGAATGAAATTTCAGGAGGAATATACGATATTCTGGGAAGAGAAAAAGAGAGATGGAGAAAAGAGGTATAAGTAAAGAATGGGAGAAAATTAAACAGATCTGGGAGTGCGCTAGTGATAACAGATGAAGGTTGTATGAGGTGGAAGGAATACTGTATTAAAGAAAAATTGTAAATGATCATGAAAGAAACACTGTTATTGGTACATTATGATCAGATATAAGGAAAAAAGTATAAATGTAAGGGAGATAAGGAAAAGGGAATGGAACTAAAGTGCTTTTAAAGAGACGAAAGCTTGGAGTAAAGAAAGGGTGGTAACTGATATGGTGAAAATGGAACAGCCTCCACAGTTGAAAGAATCTGGAAAGTAAATATGGACACAAATAAAAGTCAATAAATGCCTAATGTGATGAAAGTAGTGACTGTCCCATTGTATAATAGTAAAGAAGTAAAAGCAAAGGTAGAAAAATGTCTAGAAGAAATATGAATGATCATGTAAAAGTATTAATGAACTCAAAAATCATGAACAAAGTGGGTTACAAGAAGCAGGTGTGTACAACTGCTTTTTGCATTTTAATGGGTGGTGGTGAAAGTTCCTGACCAACACAGAAAAGTTTATGAAGCTTTATGGACTTAAAAAGAAAAATATGAAAAGTGAATAGGAAAGCTCTTATGCTATATTCTGATTCCAAAGCATTAACATAAGCCTTCTGAAACCTGTTAGGAACCTAAATAATGGAAGTAAAGCATGTGTGAGTGTAAGCGGTTTGAAAATAATGTGGATGTGTCAATGTTGTGTAATGTTACCAGGGTTACTTAATTTTTCTAATGGGTGTAGTACTATGTGAGATGAGTGGAATGATAATGATGCACAAATAAACAACTGGAGCTGAATATAACAAGCTGTGATTTTAGCTGAATAAGAGATGGATAAAATTGTAGGTCATTTTGATGATGTAAATGGGAAGTGGATAATGAAAATGTTTGTAAGTACAGTAAAATCAAAACTTTAATTTTTAAAAGATGTGGGATATCATTGTCTAATGTTAGTCTGAATGATAAAGAAGTGGAAGCTATGCAAGAACAAACAACATTTTCTTCAAAAGTTTTTTGCATTCTCCAACTTGAAGATCTTTTCTTGTGCATTCATGGAATATTACTTCTTACCCATTATCCACTTCACAACAGTTCCTATTCTTCAACAAATCTACAGACTGCCATTAAGGAAATCACAACAAAGTTTCTTTACCTTTAAATCATCTAACTGAATACACTCTTAATCTGCTTTCCACCACTTTGTTGCCATTCTTATCATATCAACACTCTTCCACCTGACATCAAAACAATAAATCTTTCCTTTTAAGGCAAAGGACACTTGCATGCTGTCTCTTCAACACAGCTTTAACAAGGAACTACAAAGGCAAATATTAATCCTCACATCTTTGGTGTGTGCACTGATGTAGTTGGCTGTTTCACTGTCATCGGCACACTTGGTCAGCCAACGCTTGATTGTTTCACAGTCCGTTGGCGCATGGTAGTCACCACCACATTTATAACTATGGAGAGAGAAAACCTGCTTTGACACATGACAAACCATTTTCTTTGGTTGAAAGGTTAGTTTCAATCTAGGATAAGAGTCAGAAGGAATAGATTGCCTGGTCTTTCTTGCTCTGTCTAATATTCATTTGTCTATCATCTTTAACTCCTTCCCTCTTTACTTATGAGCTGATTAAATGCATGGGACCTCAGTTCTCTCAAACAAAGTCTGAACTTACGTCTACAGAGCTAAAGTGAACAATGGTTTCAACACTAATATGAAGCCTTCTTCATTCTAACATTATACACAATGATGACTCCTTGAGTAAGATTAGCATCTCCATTCACATTTCAAGCCTGACATACAAACATCTCATTCCCCTAGTATCCTCAGTCAAAACATCTTGGCCATGAACAATCTGCAAACTGCATCTCTCCAGTGGCTTTGTACACTACCTCTCCTTAAGCACTTAAATGTACCAAATATGTTACATGTCCATACCAATCTTAAAACTTTCATTCGTGTCTTTCAACGAATCCGTAACCACTTATCTTTCTCATCTTCATTCATGTATCCATTCTTCTCTTTCCAACTACTGTATGGTATGGGCAATTCCCACTTAAAATGGTTTCATTTTACTATAGCCAGAATACTAGGAAGCTGATATGGTTAAAACAATACCCGATCTGGTTTAATACAGCTGAGCAACAGAGTCTGTGATCACACTTTCAAGGTTTACAGCACTCTGAGGCACTAGACCCACCTAACCCAGTGTACCTGAGGCACATGGCCTCCAACTTGATGATCTCACATGACATGTCAGGTCAGGGACCATTTCAATCTTCTGTTAATGTATCCTTCACTCAGCTTTTTGCTGACCATTTCATATGACTTTGCTTAGCCTTGCTTGACAACATTACGACTATGATCATAACTTCAAGAGGTTTTTCTTTTTAGTGTTGGAGATTCCAGCCACGGACAAAACTCTGCATCAAGGCCAGGTCTTAATTGAACTAAAGGGAGATAAATTAAAGGGAAAAAGAAGAGATATGGGAAAGTATCTAAAAATTTCAAGGGAACAGAAAAACACAAAAGATTTCGAAATGTGTTAGGTCACAGTTGTTGGAAAGACATGAGAGGCAGACAGTTCCAAAGCTTTGAGGTGTGGGGAAAGAAACAGCTATCAAAACTGCCCATACTTGAGTTGCCAATGGCCACATAGGAACCAAGTAATGCTGCAGCTTGCTGAGTATTGCTTGGTCTAACAGCCAGCTCCAGAGAGCAAAAACCAAAGAAAGACCTATAGAAAAGGGAAAGCAAACCTATATTGCAGCATAGGGCAAGTGTATCAAGGTTGGAAGTTAGCCTGAAAGAGATTAAAAGTCATATGGCTTTTGACTTATCTCTGTAAAGTAAGGATGCAGAGCTAGAACCACCCCTCAAGCGAGAGCAGTACTCCGTACAAGGACAGACAGCTAGAACCATCCTAGATGTGAGGGCAGTACTCCATATGAGGATACATAGCTAGAACCACCCCAGATGTAAAGGCAGCACTCCAACAAAGAAAGATCAATCCTTTGTATAAATGGAACAACTGTTCAGAATTTCTACATCAAAACAGAACTTCCAGTTTCTTAAAGGCAGATTTAGCTATTTCCATAATATGGGGTTTCCAAGATAGAGTGGATGCTACAGTAATATCAAGTATGTTCATTGAGTCAAGAGTTAGAATTACAGAACTGTCAAAAGAGAAAAACAGTGAGCAATTTTTGACAGAGAAATGAGCAGAAACTGGGTCTTGAAGGCATTAAGCTTGACCAGATTTTGTCTACCCTACTAAGATATCCTGTCCAAGTCTGAGTTTACTGAGGACGTTGTGTTGAGATGAGGTGCTGATTGAGCAAGAGAAGAAGCAGAAATGAAGGATGTGGAAGGAAGCAGTGTTGTCATCAGCATACGAGTGCATTAGGTTATTTGTGGAAGACAGGAAATCGTTGATAAAAGGAAAAAGGAGAAAAAGTGTAGTGCAGGAGACAGGACAGAACCTTGAGGGACACTAATGTTGATGGAGAAAGGCAGAAAGGCTAATCCATCAGCAACCACCAGAATAGATCAGCTACAGAGGAAGCTAGATATGAAGGAGCAAAGTAATGGAGATAAACCAAAAGAGGGGAGCTTAAAGATGACACACATCCTGTCAAAAGCTTTGGATATATCAAGGACAACTTTAAAGCATTCCCTAAAATCTTTATGGGATGATGAACCATACATTAGTAAGAGAGAAAAGAATATCACCAGTGGATCTTGTCTTACAGATGCTATACTGGTGATCATAGACAAGACTGTGAGATTCAAGATATCTGAGGAAATGGGAGTTAAAAAGAGATTCAAAGATTTTGGAAATGGAAGACGTCAATGCAACAGGATGATAATTAAGAAGGGTTAGAATGGCTATCCTTCTTTGGGGTGGGCTGTGCTAATGCATGCTTCTGAGATGAAGGAAAATTTCTGATGTTGAAACAGAAATGGAACAGAGAAGCAAACACAGGTGCAAGTTCAGAGACAATCTTTCAGTACAAAGAGATGGGTGCCATCAAGACCATAAGCCTTGTCTGTGTACAAAGAGAGAAGCATTTTTCAGACAGTTTGAAAAAAAAATTATGGGAAGAGGCATAGGCTTAGTATGAGGAGCATCAATGATGAAAGAATGTTACAGTCATTCAAGGTGGAGTTAGAGGAGAACAGGAACTAATGAGTTACTTTGTCTATGGGAGAGAGTTATAGGAAAGGTAAAACGACAGAAGTTGTTGGATATGCCCATAGTTAAAGAACAGAAACACCTATCAGTGGATGATGAGGAGAGAATATCACACTTCCTCTGAATAAAGGAATAATTTGCCTTATGGATAATGAATTCACTATGACTACAGGTAGTGATAAATGCAGAATGGGAGATGGATGAGTGCTTTTCCAAGCCCAATATGCCTGATATTACTCTACCTTCAAAAGTCACAGAAAAAATTGAAAAACATCTTATGAAGCTTTTAATTTTTCAAGACCTCTCCAGTTGGAAGGACACAAATATAGTACAAAGAGTTATGTAAACAAAAGTAAATGGGTATTACGGTCATTTCCTAACCAACTGACATATGAGAAACAAGATTCATCATCTAACCCACCAGTACCTAAAGAAAATGGCCTTCGACCTGACTTGATATGTGAGGTCACATATCAGGTCAGATGCCATGTGCCTCATATACAGCACTGATGTGATCAGACATAAAGCACTGTTCCTTTGTTACTGGTTAGTCAGGCAAGGAGTGTTATTCCTCACTCATGTTTAATTTAAACAATACATGTACTTTGTACTGTTCTTGAAAAGTAAACATAATCTTGGGGAGATACCCTTTCAATTTTCCTGTGAGTCATGAAGATCATTAATTTGGGTTTGAAAACGACAATCCCCACTGTTGTGATATCAAACAGTGCCACAGTAAACAATCAACAAAAAGTAATATAAGAACTTCACAACCAGAAGGATAAAATGGCCTCTTAACTCATGACAGATGAGGTGCTGGTGGGTAAAGTGTAGAACCTTGTTTCTCAATGACTGGTGGGACAGGTTCCTTAGGAGCCCTGTCCCTCATTCAGTTCTACATACATTCTCTTTGTACTTTTTTGTGTCATTTCCACTCAGAAAAAAAATTTCCAATACTAATGATAGTACTAAATCACTTTGGATCCTGTGATTGCAACCACTACTGAAACACTAAAAAGCACTACCACAGTAGTCTCAACCAGAATCCATCAAGAACTCAGTTAAGAATCTGACAGTCAGCATGATAAAATCTACCACAGTAAACTAGGAAATGCATTCAATTAATTCTATCACAAGTTATATTAAAGTAAGAGTGACAAACTATATGAAATATGACTTCTAAACAAGCAATCACCCTTGTAAAAATGCCAAGCTCCTCATGCAAACTTGCAGTGCTCTGCACACACACTACAACAACTGCAGCCTGTATTCATTAGTAATATTCAACATATACATATGAAACATGGAAAATCCATGTTTCTCATATTTCTAAACTCAACAAATCCATGGTCCAGTGCATTCAAGATTACCACTAAAATGGCACATGAGTTTCCTGAGTTAGCTGGTCAGTTAAAAACACACCATTGTCACCAATGCCACCATATATGCTTACCAACATTTTTAATTGTCTATATTCACATTTATTACTTAAAGAACCTGCCTTAAGTATAGAAAACACTCAATTTAGGTTAAAATACCTTTAAAACAAAAAGTGAGGTCCAATTTTCTAAAATTCTTAAAAATAGAAAATCTGCATGCTGTATTGCTCAATGTTAAAGGTTAAATTTTTTGCAATGTTACCTATAATGTCTCAGCACTTTCTTATGCCTCCAGTGTTATATTCTTTTAAAACTGGGAATAATGAACCTTAGGAAGGGAGTCTCAAATTCAATTTCCATCTTACTATGAAAATCTATATCCACATCAAACAAGTTCACTTTAAATGACTTTTTTGAGGAATCTATTTCTTACTTATAGTGAAGAATATCAATATCAAAAAGAGCAGTTATGTAATTAATCTAGAGACCTCCTCTCACCAAATTTTGTTTTCAGTATCTTCCATGCTAAATTTGTTTGCCATTTCACCTTAATTTTATACTATTATTCTTTGATCATTTATTCCTACATCTTTATAGTTCTTGTCTTACTCTGTTAATGCAAGATGGATGCAAGAGTATTTTTTCTGCTATTCAGTTGCATAGGAAATGTGGGTAAGAAACCAGTATGATTATCAGTCACTAAGATTCAGAGTGCTTGTGAATTTGTGTGCTAAAAAAAACTGTTGACTGGGAATACCTGGTTTAAAAAGAGAGATATTTATTTATTATCTATCGTACTGAATTGCCATCTCCAGCATAAGTGAGGTAGCACAAGGAAACAAACGAGGAATGGCCCAACCCACCCATATACACATGTACATACATAAACGCCCATACACATACATATACATTTCAACGCATTTTTTTCTTTTTTTTTATACTTTGTCGCTGTCTCCCGCGTTTGCGAGGTAGCGCAAGGAAACAGACGAAGGAAATGGCCCAACCCCCCCCCATACACATGTATATACACACGTCCACACACGCAAATATACATACCTACACAGCTCTCCATGGTTTACCCCAGACGCTTCACATGCCTTGATTCAATCCACTGACAGCACGTCAACCCCGGTATACCACATCGCTCCAATTCACTCTATTCCTTGCCCTCCTTTCACCCTCCTGCATGTTCAGGCCCCGATCACACAAAATCTTTTTCACTCCATCTTTCCACCTCCAATTTGGTCTCCCTCTTCTCCTCGTTCCCTCCACCTCCGACACATATATCCTCTTGGTCAATCTTTCCTCACTCATTCTCTCCATGTGCCCAAACCACTTCAAAACACCCTCTTCTGCTCTCTCAACCACGCTCTTTTTATTTCCACACATCTCTCTTACCCTTACGTTACTCACTCGATCAAACCACCTCACACCACACATTGTCCTCAAACATCTCATTTCCAGCACATCCATCCTCCTGCGCACAACTCTATCCATAGCCCATGCCTCGCAACCATACAACATTGTTGGAACCACTATTCCTTCAAACATACCCATTTTTGCTTTCCGAGATAATGTTCTCGACTTCCACACATTCTTCAAGGCCCCCAGAATTTTCGCCCCCTCCCCCACCCTATGATCCACTTCCGCTTCCATGGTTCCATCCGCTGCCAGATCCACTCCCAGATATCTAAAACACTTCACCTCCTCCAGTTTTTCTCCATTCAAACTCACCCCCCAATTGACTTGACCCTCAACCCTACTGTACCTAATAACCTTGCTCTTATTCACATTTACTCTTAACTTTCTTCTTCCACACACTTTACCAAACTCAGTCACCAGCTTCTGCAGTTTCTCACATGAATCAGCCACCAGCGCTGTATCATCACCGAACAACAACTGACTCACTTCCCAAGCTCTCTCATCCCCAACAGACTTCATACTTGCCCCTCTTTCCAAAACTCTTGCATTTACCTCCCTAACAACCCCATCCATAAACAAATTAAACAACCATGGAGACATCACACACCCCTGCCGCAAACCTACATTCACTGAGAACTAATCACTTTCCTCTCTTCCTACACGTACACATGCCTTACATCCTCGATAAAAACTTTTCACTGCTTCTAACAACTTTCCTCCCACACCATATATTCTTAATACCTTCCACAGAGCATCTCTATCAACTCTATCATATGCCTTCTCCAGATCCATAAATGCTACATACAAGTCCATTTGCTTTTCTAAGTATTTCTCACATACATTCTTCAAAGCAAACACCTGATCCACACATCCTCTACCACTTCTGAAACCACACTGCTCTTCCCCAATCTGATGCTCTGTACATGCCTTCACCCTCTCAATCAATACCCTCCCATATAATTTACCAGGAATACTCAACAAACTTATACCTCTGTAATTTGAGCACTCACTCTTATCCCCTTTGCCTTTGTACAATGGCACTATGCACGCATTCCGCCAATCCTCAGGCACCTCACCATGAGTCATACATACATTAAATAACCTTACCAACCAGTCAACAATACAGTCACCCCCTTTTTTTTATAAATTCCACTGCAATACCATCCAAACCTGCTGCCTTGCCGGCTTTCATCTTCTGCAAAGCTTTCACTACCTCTTCTCTGTTTACCAAATCATTCATTTCAACGCATACCTACATATAAATACACAGACATGTACATAAATACACATGTACATATTCATACTTGCTGCCTTCATCCATTCCTGTCGCTACCCCCAACACACATGAAAAAAGCATCCCCCCTCCAGCGAGGTAGTGCCAGGAAAAGAAAAAAAAAGGCCACATACATTCACACTCAGTCTAACAGTCCATGTGTAATGCACCGAAACGAGAGCTCCTTTCAAAATCAAGGCCCCACAGACCTTTCCATAGTTTACCACAGATGCTTCACATGCCCTGGTTCCATCCACTGATAGCATGTCGACCCCGGTATACCACATCGTTCCAATTCACTCTATTCCTTGAACACCTTACACCCTCCTGTATGTTCAGACCCCGATCGCTCAAAATCTTTTTCACTCCATCCTTCCACCTCCAATTTGGTCTCCTGCTTCTCCTTCTTCCCTCCACCTCTGACACATATATCCTCTTTGTCGATCTTTCCTCACTCATTCTCTCCATGCGTCCAAACCATTTCAACACACCTTCTGCTCTCTCAACTATGCCCTTTTTATTACCACACATCCCTCTTACCCTTTCATTACTTACTTGGTCAAACCACCTCACACCAGATACTGTCCTCAAACATTTCATTTCCAACACATCCACCCTCCTCCACACAAACTTATCTACAGCCCATGCCTAACAACCATACAACATTGTCGGACCAACTATTCCTTCAAACATACCAATTTTTGCTCTTCGAGATAACATTCTCACCTACCACACTTTATTCAATGCTCCCAGAACCTTCGCCCCCTCCCCCACCCAGTGACTCACTTCCATGGTTCCATCCTCTGCTAAGTCCACTCCCAAATATCTAAAACACTTCACTTCTCCCAGTTTTTCTCCATTCAAACTTGTCTCCCAATCAACTTGTCCCTGAACCCTACTGAACCTAATAACCTTGCTCTTATTCACATTTACTCTCAACTTTCTTCTGTAACACACTTTACCAAACTCAGTCACTAACTTCTGCAGTTTCTCACAAGTATATGTATGTGAGTAGGAGAGATGGTCAAAGGGCATTATTAGATAACATGCTAAGTGATAGGCATATAAAAGAGAGACTTTTGGATGTTAATGTGAAGAGAGAGGCAGCTGGTGGGATGTCTGATCACTATCTTGTGGACGTGAAAGTGTGAACTTATACAGGTTTTCCAAAATGAAGAGAGAATGTAGGGGAAAAGAGAGTGATAAGAGTAAGTGAGCATGGAAAGGAGACATGTGTGAGGAAGTACCAAAGGAGACTGAGCATAGAATGGCAAAAGGTGAGAGCAAATGACAAGAGGTGAGTGGGTGAGGAATGGGATGTATTTAGGGAAGCAGTGATGGCATGTGCAAGAGATGCATGTGGCATGAGAAAGGTGGGAGGTGGGCAGATTAGAGAGGGTAGTGAATGGCGGGATGAAGAAGTTAATGGTAAAAAAGGCATTTAGACGATACTTGCAAGGAAGGAGTGCAAATTACTGGGAGATGTATAAGAGAAAGTGGCAAGAGGTCAAGAGGAAAGTGTAAAGGCTGAAAAAGAGGGTAAATGAGAGTTGGGGTGAGAGAGTATCATTAAACTTCAGGGAGAATAAAAAGATGTTTTGGAAGGAGGTAAATAACATATGTAAGACGAGAACAAATGGGAACATCGGCGAAGGAGGCAAGGGGAAAGTGACAACAGGTAGTAATGAAATGAGGAGGAGATGGAGTGAGCATTTTGAAGGCTTGTTGAATGTTTGATGACAGAGTGGCAGATGTAGGATGTTTTGGTCAGGGTGGTTTGCAAAGTGAGAGTGTCTGGGATAGTGGTTTGGTGAACTGAGAAGAGGTGGTGAAAGCCCCTGCGAAGGATGAAATGTGGCAAGGCAGCAGGTTTGGATAGTATTGCAGATGAATTCATTAATGACACAATGAAGACAACTGAAAGTGGAGATTAAGGTTGGAGAGAGAGATGAAAGATGAGTGAACTAATGGAAATGAACAATGAGAATTATGAACGAAAGAACTGACAACAAAAGCACAAACCAATTTTTATAGAGGTGCTCAGGTAATTACCAAGGAATAAAATGCACCAAACATTAAGGCAATGTGTAATAATAACAAGTGATATTGACAAACAAGCCTGTTTTGATATGAATAGGCCAAGGAAAATATCTTACATGAATGTATGAAGTCTAATAACTAAAAATACCCGACACAAAAAAATGTATCAATAGGGGATTGGGAGAAAGAATACTTCCCACGTATTCCCTGCATGTCATAAAAGGGGACTAAAAGGGGTAGGAGCATGGGGCAAGAAATCCTCCGTTCCAGATTTTAATTTTCTAAAAGAAGTAACAGAGAAGGGGGCCAAGTGAGGATTTTTCTGCGAAGACACGCTCGCTAATGCATGCAGAGAGAGAGAGAGAGAGAGAGAGAGAGAGAGAGAGAGAGAGAGAGAGAGAGAGAGAGAGAGAGAGAGAGAGAGACTCTAACACAATAATCAGAAATTTTCCTGAAACACGGGTGAATTAAAAAATAAGCAATAAGCAGATTTAGAGGGATATGTGACCTTGACAACTAATTGAAAAAAGAGTAAGCAAGGTGGAGTGGCAGTACATGTAAGCAACAAATCTGAAGCAAAACAGATAATGAATAATGATACTGTCCACAAGAAATGTGAAACATTACCAGCAAACATACCAACCATACAACAGTTAATATATTAACATATACAACACTCTCCCCTATCCCTGGGAATAGGGGAGAATGAATACTTCCCACGCATTTCCCACATGTCATAGAAGGCGACTAAAGGGGACAGGAGTGGGAGGCTAGAAACCTTCACCTCCTTGTATTTCAACTTTCTAAAAAGGGAAACAGGAGTCATGTAGGTAGTGCTCATCCTCCTTGAAGGCTCAGATTGGGGTGTCTAAATGTGTGTGGATGTAACCAAGATGAGAAAAAAGGAGAGATAGGTAATATGTTTGAGGAAAGGGACCTGGATGTTTTGGCTCTGAATGAAATGAAGCTCAAGCGTAAAGGGGAAGAGTGGTTTGGGAATGTCTCGGAAGTAAGTCAGGGGTTGGTGAAAGGACAAGAACAAAGGAAGGAGTAGCACTACTCCTGAAGCAGGAGTTGTGGGAGTATGTGATACAGTATAAGAAAGTAAACTCTAGATTGATATGGGTAAAACTGAAAGTTGATGGAGAGAGATGGGTGATTATTGGTGCATATGCACCTGAGCATGAGAAGAAAGATCATGAGAGGCAAGTGTTTTGGGAGCAGCTGAGTGAGTGTGTTAGCAGCTTTGATGCACGAGACCGGGTGATAGTGAGGGGTGATTTTAATGCAAAGGTGAGTAATGTGGGAAGTTGAGGGTATAACTGGTGTACATGGGGTGTTCAGTGTTGTAAATGGAAATGGTGAAGAGCTATACATAGATCTGTGTGCTGAAAGACTAGTGATTGGGAATACCTGGTTTAAAAAGAGAGATTACGTAAGTATATGTATATAAGTAGGAGAGATGGCCAGAGAGCAAAATTGGATTACATGCTAACTGATAAGTGCATGAAAGAGAGACTTTTAGATGAAAATGTTCTGAGAGGGGCAACTGGAGGGATGTCTGATCATTATCTTGTGGAGGTGAAGGTGAAGATTTGTAGAGGTATTCAGAAAGGAAGAGAGAATGTTGGGGTGAAGAAAGTGGTGAGGGTAAGTGAGCTTGGAAAGGAGACTTGTGTGAGGAAGTACCAGGAGAGACTGAGTGCAGAATGGAAAAAGGTGAGAGCAAATGACATAACGGGAGTGAGGGAGGAATGGGATGTATTTAGGGAAGCAGTGATGGCTTGCGGAAAAGATGCTTGTGGCATGAGAAACGTGGGAGGTGGGCAGATTAGAAAGGGTAGTGAGTGGTGGGATGAAGAAGTAAGATTGTTAGTGAAAGAGAAAAGAGAGGCGTTTGGACAATTTTTGCAGAGAAGTAGTGCAAATGGGTGCGAGATATATAAAAGAAAGAGGCAGGAGGTCAAGAGAAAGGTGCAAGAGGGGAAAAAGAAGGCAAATGAGAGTTGGGAGTGACAGAGTATCATTAAATTTTAGGGAATATAAAAAGATGTTTTGGAAGGAGGTAAATAAAATGCGTAAGACAAGAGAACAAATGGGAACATCGGTGAAGGGGACTAATGGAAAGGTAATAACAAGTAGTGATGAAGTGAGAAGGACATGGAGTGAGTATCTTGAAGATTTGTTAAATGTGTTTGATGACAGATTGGCAGATATAGGGTGTTTTGGTCAAGGTGGTGTGTGAAGTGAGAGAGTCAGGGAGAATGGTTTGGAAAACACAAAAGAGGTAGTGAAAGCTTTGCAGAAGATGAAAGCTGCAAAGGTGGCGGTTTTGGATGGTATTGCAGTGGAATTCATTAAAAAAGAGGGTGACTGTATTGTTGACTGGTTGGTAAGGATATTCATTGTATGTATGGTTCATGGTGAAGTGCCTTACGATTGGCAGAATGCATGCATAAAGCCACTGTATAAAGGCAAAGGGGATAAAGGTCAGTGTTCAAATTACAGATGTATAAGTTTCTTGAGTATTCCTAAGAAATTATACGGGAGGGTATTGATTGAGAAGTAAAGGCATGTACAGAGCATCAGATTGGGGAAGAGCAGTTTGGTTTCAGAAGTGGTAGAGGATGTGTGGATCAGGTGTTTGCTTTGAAGAATATATGTGAGAAATACTTAGAAAAACAAATGGATTTGTATGTAGCATTTATGGATCTGGAGAAAGCATATGATACAGATGATAGAGATGCTTTGAGGAAGGTATTAAGAGTATATGGTGTGGGAGGTAAGTTGCTAGAAGCAGTGAAAAGTTTTTATCAAGGATGTAAGGCATGTGTACGAGAAGGAAGAGAGGAAAGTGATTGGTTCCCAGTGAATGTCGGTTTGCGGCAGGGGTGCGTGATGTTTCCATGGCTGTTTAATTTGTTTATGGATGGGGTGGTTAGGGAGGTGGATGCATGAGTTTTGGAGAGAGGGGCAAGTATGCAGTCTGTTGTGGATGAGAGGGCTTGGGAAGTGAGTTAGTTGTTTGCTGATGATACAGCGCTGGTGGCTGATCTGGTGAGAAACTGCAGAAGCTGGTGACTGAGTTAGGTAAAGTGTGTGAAAGAAGAAAGCTGAGAGTAAATGTAAATAAGAGCAAGGTTTTTAGGTTCAGTGGGGTTGAGGGACAAGTTAACTGGGAGATAAGTTTGAAGAGAAAAGCTGGAGGAAGTGAAGTGTTTTAGATATCTGGGAGTGGATTTAGCAGATGAAACCATGGAAGCGAAAGTGAGTTGCAAGGTGGGGGAGGGGCCAAAGGTTCTAGGGGTGTTGAAGAATGTGTGGAAGACGAGAACATTATCTCGGAGAGCAAAAATGGGTATGTTTGAAGGAATAGTGGTTCCAGCAATGTTATATGGTTGCGAGGTGTGGGCTATAGATAGGCTTGTGTGGAGGAGGGTGGATGTGCTGGAAATGAATTGTTTGATGACATTATGTGGTGTGAGGTGGTTTGATCAAGTAAGTAATGAAAGGGTAAGAAAGATGTGTGGTAATAAAAAGGGTGTGGTTGAAAGAGCAGAAGATGGTGCATTGAAATGGTTTGGTCACATGAAGAGAATGAGTGAGGAGAGATTGAAAGAGGAGGGAACGAGGAGAAGTGGGAGACAAAATTGAGGTGGAAGGATATAGTGAAAAAGATTTTGAGCGATCGGGGCCTGAACATACAGGAGGGTGAAAGGCGTGCAGGGAATAGAGTGAATTGCAACGATGTGGTATACCGGGGTTGATGTGCTGTCAATGCATTGAACAAGGGCATATGAAGCATCTCGGGTAAACCATGGAAAGTTTTGTGAGGCCTGAATGTGGAAAGGGAGCTGTGGTCTCGGTGCATTACACATATCAGCTAGAGACTGAGTGAGAACGAATGTGGCCTTTGTTGTCTTTTCCTAGTGCTACCTTGGATGCACTGGGGGGGAGTGGTGTGCCATTTCATGTGTGATGGGGTGGCGACGGGAAAGTATGAAGGTATCAAGTGTGGATGTATACACTTGTGTATATGTATATGTCTGTGTATGTATACGGATGTATACATTGAAATGTATAGGTACATATATGTGCATGAATGGGTGTTTATGTATATACATGTGTATGTGGGTGGGGTTGGGCCATTCTTTTGTCTGTTTCCTTGCGCTACCTCGCTAACGTGGGGGACAGCGACTAAGTAAAATCAATAAATATACATAACAACACTTTACATATTAACATACAGAGAACCCAAAACTAAAATGGAAGAGGTCAGAAGAACACTTACACAAAAACTGAAGAGAAAATAAGGGACTGTGAGAAGCCAGAAATAATAATTTGATTTGACTTCAACTGCAATTTTGTACAACTGGAAAAGTATGGATTGGAATATGGATGTAATTACAATAAAAAAAAAAGAAAACAGGGCATTGGCAGATGAAAGGTAATAATTTAGCAAGCTATTTGGCTTAAGTGAGGCCCACAACCTAACATAGCTTTAAGTACAAACACTGAGAACATAAATATGAGCATCTATGATCATAACATAATGAACGTGTGCACTACGTATAAAACAGAAATGGATACAAGCAAACAAGAACTAAAAGATGTACATATATCATGGAACTACAACCTCTACACTGAAATAATCTTATAGAAAACTGAAAAGCAGTAATACAAAAACAAACAAAGCAATCATCAATCTTCTACCAGCACATAAATGAAATGATCCCAATATTAGAGATAAGTAAAGGAAAGTACGATCACAATATAAGTGTCAAGGAAAAGATAGTATGATCACAATACTAGTGCCAAGTCAAAGAAAGTATACCATGAAGAAAAAAATTCCATGGAACAGAAGGACTAAGAGCAAGGGCAAAAAACTATGATTTATAACTGCCAAAGGTAACACTAAACTATTAAAAGACATGGCAGTTGTGGGAATATGGGATAGAGTGTAAGAAGGTAAACTCTAGACTGATATGGGTAAAACTGAAAGTGGATGGAGAGAGATGGGTGATTGTTGGTGCCTATGCATCTGGTCATGAGAAGAAAGATCGTGAGAGGCAAGTGTTTTGGGAGCAGCTTAGTGAGTGTGTCAGCAGCTTTAATGCATGAGACTGGGTTATTGTGATGGGTGAATTGAATGAAAAGCTGAGTAATGAGGCAGTTGAGGGTATAATTGGTGTAGATGGGGCGTTCAGTGTTGTAAATGGTTACGGAAGAGCTTGTGGATTTGTGTACTGAAAAAGTAATTGGGAATACCTGGTTAAAAAGAGAGATATACATAAGTATACATATGTAAGTAAGAGAGAGAGCCAGAGGGCGTTACTTCATTATGTGTTAATTGACAGGTGCGTAAAAGAGAAGCTTTTAGATGATAGTGTGCTGAGAGGGGCAGCTGGAGGGATGTCTGATCATTATCTTGTGGAGGCGAAGGTGAAGATTTGTAAAGGTTTTCAGGAAAGAAGAGAATGTTGGGGTGAAGAAAGTGGTGAGAGTAAGTGAGCTTTGAAAGGAGACTTGTGTGAGAAAGTACCAGGAGAGATTGAGTGCAGAATAGGGAAAGGTGAGAGCAAATGACATATGGAGAGTGGGGAAAGAATGGAGTGTATTTAGGGAAGCAGTGATGGCTTGCGCAAAAGATGCATGCGGCATGAGAAAGGTGGGAGGTAGGCAGATTAGAAAGGGAGTGAATGGTGGGATGAGGAAGTAAGATTGTTAGTGAAAGAGAAGAGAAAGAGGCTTTTGGATGATTTTTGCAGGGAAGTAGTGCAAATGACTGGAAGATGTATAAGAGAAAGCGCTAGGAGGTCAAGAGAAAGGTGCAAGAGGTAAAATAGAGGGCAAATGGGAGATGGGGTGGGAGAGTTTCATGGAATTTTAGGGAGAATAAAAAGATGTTTTGGAAGGAGGTAAATAAAGTGTGCAAGACAAAGAACAAAGGGGAACATCAGTGAAGGAGGTAACAACTAGTGATGAGGTGAGGAGATGGTGTGAGTATTTTGAAGGTTTGTTAAATGTGATTGATGATAGAGTGGAAGATATAGGGTGTTTTGGTCAGGGTGGTGTGCAAAGTGAAAGGGTCAGGGAGAATGGTTTGGTGAACAGAGAAGAGGTAGCGAAAGCTTTGTGGAAGATGAAAGCCACTAAGGCGGAAGGTTTGGATGGTACTGCAGTGGAATTTATAAAAAAGGGGGTGACTGTGTTGTTGACTGGTTGGTAAGGATATTCAATATATGTATGGATCATGGTGAAGTGCCTGAGGATTGGCAGGATGCATGCATAGTGCCACTGTACAAAGGCAAAGGGGATAAAGGTGAGTGTTCAGATTACAGACGCATAAGTTTACTGAGTATTCCTGGGAAATTATATGGGAAGGTATTGATTGAGAGGGTAAAGGCATGTACAGAGCATCAGACTGGGGAAGAACATTGTGGTTTCAGAAGTGGTAGAGGATGAGTGGATCAGGTGTTTGATATGAAGAATGTACGTGAGAAATACTTAGAAAAACAGATGGATTTGTATGGAGCATTTATGGATCTAGAGAAGGCATATGATAGGGTTGATAGAGATGCTTTGTGGAAGGTTTTAAGAGTATATGGTGTGTGAGGTAAGTTGCTAGAAGCAGTGAAAAGTTTTTACCAAGGATGCAAGGCATGTGTGAGAGTAGGAAAAGAGGAAAGTGATTGTTTCCCAGTGAATGTCGGTTTGCGGCAGGGCTGCGCGATATCTCTTGGTTGCTAAATTTGTCTATGGATGGAGTGGTTAGGGAGGTGAATGCAAGAGTTTTGGAGAGAGGGGCAAGTATGCAGTCTGTTGTGGATGAGAGGGCTTGGGAAAATAGTCAGTTGTTATTCGCTGATGATACAGCGCTGGTAGCTGATTCAGGTGAGAAACTGCAGAAGTTGGTGACTGAGTTTGGTAAAGTGTGTGAAAGAAGAAGCTGAGAGTAAATGTGAATAACAGCAAGGTTCAATAGGGGTGAGGGACAAGTTAATTGGGATGTAAATTTGAATGGAGAAAAACTGGAGGAAGAAGTGCTTTAGATATCTGGGAGTGGACTTAGCAGCGAATACAACCATGGAAGAGGAAGCGAGTCACAGGGTGTGGGGAGGGAACAAAGGTTCTGGGAGCACTGAAGAATGTGTGGGAGGCGAGAACATTATCTTGGAGTGCAAAAATGGGTGTGTTTGAAGGAACAGTGGTTCCAACAATGTTATATGGTTACAAGGTATAGGCTATATTTAGGGTTGTGCGGAGGAGGGTGGTTTGATCGAGTAGGTAATGAAAAGGTAAGAGAGATGTATGGTAGAGTGTGGTTGACAGAGCAGAGAGGGTCTGTTGAAATGGTTTGGACATATGGAGAGAATAAATGAGGAAAGAGTGACAAAGAGGATATGTGTGTCAGAAATGGAGGGAAGAAGGAGAAGCAGGAGACCAAATTGGAGGTGGAAAGATGGAGTGAAAAAGGTTTTGAGTGATCAGGGCCTGAACATACAGGAGGGTGAAAGACATGCAAGGAATAGAGTGAATTGGAATAATGTGGTATACCGGCATGGACTTGCTGTCAATGGACTGAAGTAGCGCATTTGAACCATCTGGAGTAAACCATGGAAAGGTCTGTGGGGCCTGGATGTGGAAACAGAGCTGTGGTTTCAGTGCATTATACAAGACAGCTAGAGACCATGAACGAATGTGGCCATTTCTGTCTGTTCCTGGAGCTGCCTCGCTGAATACACAGGGGATACTATTTCATGTGTGGCACAGCGGTGACGGGAATGGATGAAGGCAGCAAGTATGGATAGGTACATGTGTATATATGTATAAGTGTGTGTATGTATATGTATGTATACAATGAATGAAATGTAAATGTACGTATATGTGCATGTGGGCGTTTAAGCATATATATGTGTATTTGGGTGGGTTGGGCCATTCCTCATCTGTTTCCTTGCGCTACCTCACTAACGCGGGAGACAGCAGTTAAGTATAATAATAATAACTATGGAATACACACAAGGAAATAATGGAACCCCACAAAATGGAAAAGAGACCAAAAGAAAAAGCAACACAGAAAAGTGAATGAACTAAAAACCAAAAAGTCATGTTTGCTTAAAGGAACACAGAGAACAAAATGCCCGAGAATGGGCCATACAAAGATGACAGCTATGTAAATGACCCCAAAGAACATGTTAATTCACCAATATAAGTCAATGTTTAGTATAAAACAGCACAAAAAACAGATGATTAAATGTTTAATGATTATAAGCATGCACTCTCACAGAAACTTATAGGATGAGTATGCACTCAGACAAAAACTTATGGGATGAGCATACACTCATACAGAAACTTATAGGATGAGCATGCACTCAAAGAAACTTATAGGATGAGCATACACTCACACAGAAACTTATAGGGTGAGCATGCACTCACACAGAAACTTATAGGATGATCATACTCTCAGAGAGAAACTTAAAGAGTGAGCAGCATGCACTCACACATAAACATAAAGGATGAGCATACAATCACAAAGAAACTTGTAGGGTGAGCATACACTCAGACAGAAACTTAAAGGATGAGCATACACTCACAGATATTTAAAGGATAAGCATACACTCACACAGAAACTTATAGTATGAGCATACACTCACACAGAAACTTATAGGGTGACCATGCACTAACACAGAAACTTATAGAATGACCATTCACTCACAGAAACTTACAGGATGAGCAAGCACTCATATAGAAACTTATAGGAAGAACATACATTCATACAGAAACTTATAGGATGAGCATGCACTCACACAGAAACTTATAGCATGAGCAGGCACTCAGACAGAAGCTTAAAGGATGACCATACACTCAGACAGAAACTTATAGAATGACCATACACTCACAGAGAAACATATGTGATGAGCATACACTCACACAGAAACATATAGGATGAGCATACATTCACACAGAAACTTAAAGGGTGAACAGCACGCACTCACACAGAAACATATAGGATGAGCATGCACTCACACAGAAACTTATAGAATGACCATACACTCACACAGAAATTTATAGGATGAGCATGCACTCATACAGAAACTTATAGGATGAGCATACACTCACACAGAAACATAGGATGAGCATACACTCACACAGAAATATATAGGATGAGCAAACACTCAAACAGAAACTTAAAGGGTGAACAGCACGCACTCACACAGAAACATATAGGATGAGCATGCACTCACACAGAAACTTATAGAATGACCATACTCTCACAAAAACTTATAGGATGAGCATGCACTCATACAGAAATTTATAGGATGAGCATACAATCACACAAAAACATATATGATGAACATACACTCACACAGAAACATATAGGATGAGCATACACTCACACAAACTTAAAGGGTGAACAGCACGCACTCACACAGAAACATATAGGATGAGCATGCACTAACACAGAAACTTATAGAATGACCATACACTCACACAGAAACTTATAGGATGAGCTTGCAGTAACACAGAAATTCAAAGGATGAGCATGCACTAAGACTGAAACTTATAGGATGAGCATGCACTCATACATAAACTTATAGGATGAGCATACACTCACACAGAAACTTATAGGGTGAGCATACACTCACACAGAAACTTATAGAATGAGCATACACTCACACTGAAACTTATAGGATGAACATAAACTCACACAGAAACTTATAAGATGAGAAGCATGCACTCACACAGAAACTTATAGGATGAGCATACACTCACTCAGAAACTTATAGAGTGAGCATACATTCACACAGAAACTTACAGGATGGGCATACACTCACATAGAAATTATAGGGAGAGCATGCACTCACACAGAAACTTATAGGATGAGCATACACTCACACAGAAACTTACAGGATGAGCATACACTCACAGAGAAACTTATAGGATGACCATCCACTCTGACAGAAAGTTATAGGATGATCATGCACTCTCACAGAAACTTAAAGGATGAGCATACACTCACACAGAAACTTATAGGATGAGCATACACTCACACAGAAACTTATAGGATGAGCATACACTCAGAGAGAGAAACTTATAGGATGAGCATACACTAACACGGAAAATTATAGGATGAGCACATACTTATACTGAAACTCATAGGATGAGCATATACACACACAGAAAATTGTACGGTGAGCATGCACTCATGGGAAAATATAAGATCATAATACTCTCACATAAAAACTTAAAGGATGAGCAGCATGCACTCACACAGAAACTTATAGGATGAGCAAACACTCACACAGAAACTTATAGGATAAACATACACTCACACAGAAACATATAGGATGAGCATGCACCCACACAGAAACTTATAGGATGAGCATGCACTCACACAGAAACTTATAAGATGGGCATACACTCTCACAGAAACTTATAGGATGAAAATACACTCACAGAGAAACTTATAGGATGAGCATTCACTCACACAAACTTTTAGAGTGAGCATACACTCACACAGCAACTTATAGGATGGGCATACACTCACACAGAAACTTATAATATGAGCATACACTAATACAGAAACTTATAGGGTGAGCATACACTCACACAGAAACTTATAGGATGAGCATACACTAACACAGAAACTTATAGGATGACCATACACTCTCACAGAAAATTATAGGATGACCATACACTCACACAGAAAATTATAGGGAGAGCATACATTTACACACAAACTTACAGGATGAGCATACACTCACACATAAATTCATAGGATGACCATACACTAGCACAGAAACTTATAGGGTGAACATGCACTCCCACAAAAACTTATCGAATGACCATACACTCAGACAGAAACTTATAGAATGACCATACTCTCACACAGAAACATATAGGATGAGCATACACTCACACAGAAACATATAGGATGAGCATACACTCACACAGAAACTTAAAGGGTGAACAGCACGCACTCACACGGAATAATAAAGGATCA
Source organism: Panulirus ornatus (assembly GCF_036320965.1). Classification (NCBI taxonomy): domain Eukaryota; kingdom Metazoa; phylum Arthropoda; class Malacostraca; order Decapoda; family Palinuridae; genus Panulirus; species Panulirus ornatus. The sequence goes on from NC_092233.1 coordinate 47,549,868, forward strand.
GCATGCACTCACACAGAAACTTATAGGATAAACATACACTCACACAGAAACATATAGGATGAGCATGCACTCACAAACAAACCTATAAGATGAGCATGCACCCACACAGAAACTTATATAGGATGAGAATGCACTCACACAGAAACTCATAAGATGGGCATACACTCTCACAGAAACTTATAGGATGAGCATACATTCTCACAGAAACTTATAGGATGAAAATACATTTACAGAGAAACTTATAGGATGAGCATTCACTCACACAAACTTTTAGGGTGAGCATACACTCACACAGCAACTTATAGGATGAGCATACACTCACACAGAAACTTATAATATGAGCATACACTAATACAGAAACTTATAGGAGGAGCATACACTCACACAGAAACTTATAGGATGAGCATACACTCACACAGAAACTTACAGGATGAGTATACACTCTCACAGAAACTTACAGTGTGAGCATGCACTCTCACAGAAACTTATAGGATGAGCATACACTCATACAGAAACTTATAGGATGAGCATGCACATACAGAAACTTATAGGATGAGCATACACTCTCACAGAAACTTATAGGGTGAGCATGCACTGACATAGAAATTTATAGGTTGAGCATGCACTCTCACAGAAACTTATAGGATGAGCATACACTCATACAGAAACTTATAGGATGAGCATGCACATACAGAAACTTATAGGATGAGCATAGACTCTCACAGAAACTTATAGGGTGAGCATGCACTGACATAGAAATTTATAGGTTGAGCATACACTCTCACAGAAACTTATAGGATGAGCATACACTCATACAGAAACTTATACGATGAGCATACACTAATACAGAAACTTGTAGGATGAGCATACACTAACACAGAAACTTATACGGTGAGTATGCACTCACACAGAAACTTATGGGATGATTATACCCTCACATGCAAACTTATAGTATGAGCAGCATGCACTCACACAGAAACGTATAGGATGAGCATAACTCACACAGAAACTTATAGGATGAGCATACACTCTCACAGAAACTTATAGGATGAGCATATGCTCACACAGAAACTTATAGGATGAGCATACACTCACAGAAACTTATAGGATGAGCATACGCTCACTGAGAAACTTATAGGATGAGCATACACTCTCACAGAAACTTATAGGTTGAGCATAAACTCACAGAGAAACATATAGGATGAGCAGACACCCACACAGAAACTTATAGGATGAGCATGCTCTCACACAAGAACTTATAGGATGACCATACACTCACAGAGAAACTTATAGGATGAGCATACAATCACACGGAGACTTATAGGACGACCATATACTCAAACAGAAACTTTATAGGATGAGCATGCACTCATACAGAAACTTATAGGATGAGCATACACTCACACAGAAACATATAGGATGAGCATACACTTACACAGAAACATACACGATGAGCATATACTCACACAGAAACATAATAGGATGAGCATACACTCACACAGAAACTTAAAGGGTTAGCAGCACGCAGTCACACAGAAACATATAGGATGAGTATGCACTAACACAGAAACTTATAGAATGACCATACATTCACATAAAAACTTATAGGATGAGCATGCACTCAAACATAAACTTTCAGGACGAGCATGCACTCAGACAGAAACTTATAGGATGAGCATGCAAACAAACTTAAAGGATGAGCATCCACTCACACAGAAACTTATAGGATGAGCATACACTCATACAGAAACTTATAGGATGAGCATACACTCACACAGAAACATATAGGATGATCATACACTCATACAGGAACATATAGGATGAGCATACACTCACAAAGAAACTTAAAGGGTGAGCAGCACGCACTCACTCAGAAGCGTATAGGATGAGCATGCGCTCACACAGAAACTTATAGAATTACCATACACTCAAACAGAAACTTATAGGATAAGCATGCACTCACACAGAAACTTATAGGATGGACATACCCTTACACAGTGGGGTGAGCATACACTCACACAGAAACTTATAGGATGAGCATACACTCACACAAAACTTATAAGGAGAGCATGCACTCACACAAAAACCTATACTAAGATCATACTGTCACATAGAAACTTATCGGATGAGCAGCATGCACTCACACAGAAACATATAGGATGAGCATACACTCACACAGAAACTTATAGCATGACCATACACTCACACAGAAACTTACAGGATGAACATACACTCACACAGAAACTTATAGCATGACCATACACTCACACAGAAACTTATAGGATGACCATACACTCACACAGAAACTTATTGGATGAGCATACACTCACAAAGAAACTTATACGATGACCATACACTCACGCAGAAACTTGTAGGATGAGCATGCACTCACAGAGAAACTTACAGGATGAGCATGCACTCACACAGAAACTTTTAGGATGAGCATACAGTCATACAGAAACTTATAGGATGAGCATACACTTACACAGAAACATATAGGATGACCATACACTCATACAGAAACTTATAGAATTAGCATACACTCACACAGAAAATCAAAGGGTGAGCAGCACACAATCACACAGAAACATATAGGATGAGCATGCACTCACACAGAAACTTATAGGATAAGCAAACACTCACACAGAAACTTATAGGGTGAGCATACCCTCACATTGAAACTTATAGGATGAGCATACACTCATACAGAAACTTATAGGATGAGCATGCACTCACATAGAAACTTATAGGATGAGCATACACTCACACAGAAACTTATAGGGTGAGCATAAACTCACACAGAAACTTATAGAATGAGCATACACTCAAACAAAACTTATAGGGAGAGCATGCACTCACACAGAAACTTATAGGAAGATCATACTGTCACATAGAAACTTATAGGATGAGCAGCATGCACTCACACAGAAACTTATAGGATGAGCATACACTCACACAGAAGCTTACAGGATGGCCATACACTCACACAGAAACTTATAGGATGAGCATACACTCACACAGAATCTTATAGGATGACCATACACTCAGACAGAAACGTATAGGATGAGCATGCACTCATACGGAAACTTATAGGGTGAGCATGCACACACACAGAAACTTATAGGATGACCATACACTCACACAGAAACTTATAGGATGAGCATGCACTCACAGAGAAACTTCTAGGATGAACATGCCCTCACACAGAAATTTATAGGATGAGTATACACTCATAGAGAAACTTATACGGTGAGCATACAATCACACAGTAACATATAACATGAGCATACACTCACACAGAAACATATAGGATGAGCATATACTCAGACAGAAACTTAAGGGGTGAGCAGCATGCACTCACACAGAAATGCATAGGATGAGCATGCACTCACACAGAAACTCATAGAATGACCATACACTCAGACAGAAACTTATAGGATGAGCATGCACTCACACAGAAACACATAGGGTGAGCATGAGCTCACACAGAAACTTATAGGATGAGCATACACTCACACAGAAACTTTAGGGTGAACATACACTCACACAGAAACTTATAGGATGAGCATACACTCACAAAGAACTTATAGGGAGAGCATGCACTCACACAGAAACTTATAGGAAGATCATACTGTCACATAGAAACTTATAGGATGAGCAGCATGCACTCACACAGAAATTTGTAGCATGAGCATACAGTCATATAGAAACTTACAGTATGATCATACACTTACAGAGAAACTTATAGCACAACCATACACTCACAAAGAAACTTATAGGATGAGCATACACTCACACAGAAACTTATAGGACGACCATACACTCAAACAGAAACTTACAGGATGAGCATGCACTCATATGGAAACTTATAGGATGAGCATACACTCAGACAGAAACTTATAGAATGAGAATACACTCACATGAAAACTTATAGAATGAGTATACACTCACAGAAAAATTTATATGATGAGCATACACTCACACAGAAACTTATAGGATGAGCATACACTTATGCAAAAACATATAGGATGAGCATACACTCACAAAGAAACTTATAGGGTGAGCATGCACTCACAGAGAAACTTACAGGATGATCATACTCTCACAGAAACTTATAGGATGAGCAGCATGCACTCACAAAGAAATTATAGGATTAGCATACACTCACACAGAAACGTACAGGATGAGCATACACTCACACAAAAACTTATAGGATGAGCATACACTCACATAGAAACTTACAGAATGAACACTCACACAGAGATTTATAGGATGACCATACACTCACACAGAAACTTATAGGATGAGCATGCACTCACACAGAAACTTATAAGATGAGCATACACTTACACAGAAACTTATAAGATGAGCATACACTCACACAGAAACTTATAGGGTGAGCATGCACTCACACAGAAACTTATAGGATGAGCATGCACTCACACAGAAACTTATAGGATGAGCATACACTCTCATCACAGAAAATTATAGGATGAACATACACTGTCACAGAAACTTATAGGATGAGCATACACTTACACAGAAACTTATAGCATGAGCATACAGTCTCACAGAAACGTATAGGGTAAGCATACACTCATACAGAAACTTATAGGATGAGCATACACTCACAGAAACTTATAAGATGAGCATACACTCATACAGAAACTTATAGGATGAGCATACAGGCACAGAAAAACTTAAAGGATGAGCATAGACTCACAGAAACTTATAGGATGACCAGACACTCTCACAGAAACTTATAGGATGACCATACACTCAGACTGAAACTTACAGGGTGAGTATACACTTACACAGAAACTTATAGGATGAGCATACACTCACACAGAAACTAATAGGATGACCATACACTAAGACAGAAACTTATAGGATGAGCATACACTCTCATAGAAACTTATAGGATGAGCATACACTCACAGAAACGTATAGGATGAGCATACACTATAACAGAAACTTACAGGGTGAGCATACACTCTCAGAGAAACTTAAAGGGTGAGCATACACTCTCACAGAAACTTATTGGGTGAGCATACACTCTCACAGAAACTTATAGGATGAGCATACACTCACACAGAAACTTATAGAGTGAGCAAACACTCTCAGAGAAACTTATAGGGTGAGCATACATTCTCACAGAAACTTATAGGATGAGCATACACTCACACAGAAACTTAAAGGATGAGCATACACTCTCACAGAAACTAATAGGATGAGCATACACTCACAGAAACTAGTACGATGAGCATACACTCTCACAGAAACTTATAGGATGAGCATACACTCTCACAGAAACATATAGGGTGAGCATGCACTCACAGAAACTTATAGGATGAGCATATACTCTCACAGAAACTTAAAGGATGAGCATGCACTTACACAGAAATTTATAGAATGAACATACACAGAAACTTACAGGATGACCATACACTCACACAGAAACTTATAGGATGAGCATGCACTCATACAGAATCTTATAGGGTGAGCATACACTCACACAGAAACTTATAGGGTGAGCATACAATCACATAGACACTTATAGGACCAGCATGCACTCACAGAAAAACTTATAGGATGATTATACTCTCACATAGGGAGAGCAGCATGCACTCACACAGAAACTTATAGGACGCTCATACACTCACACAGAAACTTACAGGATGAGCATACACTCACAGAGAAACATATAGGATGAGCATACACTCACACAAAAACTTATAGGGTGAGCATGCACTCATACAGAAACTTATAGGATGATTATACTCTCAAATAGAAAATCATAGGATGAGCAGCATACACTCACACAGAAACTTATAGGATGAGCATACACTCACACAGAAACACAGGATGAGCATACATTCACACAGAGACATATAGGATGAGCATACACTCTCACAGAAACTTATAGGAAGAGCATACACTCACACAGAAACTTATGGGTTGAGCATACACTCACACAGAAAATTATAGGATGAGCATACAACCAAAAAGAACCTTATAGAATGAGCATACACTCACAGAATATTGTAGGATGAGCGTTCACCTACACAGAAACTTATAGGATGAGCATACACTCTCACAGAAACTTATAGGATGAGCATACACCCACACAGAAACTTATAGGATGAGCATACACTCCTACAGAAACTTATAGGATGAGCATACACTCTCATAGAAAATTGTAGGATGAGCATACACCCACACAGAAACTTATAGGATGAGCATACACTCTCACAGAAACTTATAGGATGAGCATACACTCACACGGAAACTTATAGGATGAGCATACACTCACACAGAAACTTATAGGATGAGTATACACTTATACAGAAACTTATAGGATGATCATAAACTCACACAGAAACTTATAGGGTGAGCATGCACTCACACAGAAACTAATAGGATGAGCATGCACTCACAAAGATACTTATAGGATGAGCATACACGCTCACAGAAACTTATAGGATGAGCATACACTCTCACAGAAACTTATAGCCTGAGTATGCACTCACACAGAAACTTTCAGGATGAGCCTACACTCACACAGAAACTTATAGGATGAGCATACACTCACACAGAAACTTATAGGGTGAGCATGCACTCACACAGAAACTTATAGGATTATCATACTCTCACATAGAAATTTATAGGAGAGCAGGATAGACTTACACAGAAACTTTTAGGTTGAGCATACACTCTCACAGAAACTTAAAGGATGAGCATGCACACACACAGAAACTTATAAAATGAGCATACAATCAAAAAGAAACTAATAGGATGAGCATACACTCTCACAGAAACTTATACGATGAGCATATACTCATACAGAAACTTATAGGATGAGCATGCACTCATACAAAAACTTATAGGATGAGTATACACTCTCACAGAAACTTATAGCATGAGCATGCACTGTCACAGAAACTTATAGGATGAGCATACATTCATCACAGAAACTTATAGGGTGAGCAGCATGCACTCACACAGAAACTTATTGGATGAGCATACACTCATGCAGAAACTTATAGGATGAGCATGAACATACAGAAACTTATAGGATGAGCATAAACTCTCACAGAAACTTATAGGGTGAGCATGCACTGACATAGAAATTTATAGGTGGAGCATACACTCTCACAGAAACTTATAGGATGAGCATATACTCATACAAAAACTTATATGATGAGCATACACTCTCACAGAAACTTATAGGATGAGCATATGCTCACACAGAAACTTATAGGATGAGCATACACTCACAGAAACTTATAGGATGAGCATATGCTCACAGAGAAACTTATAGGATGAGCATACACTCTCACAGAAACTTATAAGATGAGCATACACTCACAGAGAAACTTATAGGATGAGCATACACCCACACAGAAACTTATAGGATGAGCATGCTCTCACACAGGAACTTATAGGATGAGCATACACTCACACAGAAACTTATAGGATGAGCATACACTCACACAGAAACTTATAGGGTGAGCATGCACTCACACTGAAACTTATAGGATGATTATACACTCAGACAGAAACTTATAGGATGAGCATACACTCCCATAGCAACTTATGGGATGAGCATACACTCACACAGAAACTTATAGCATGAGTATGCACTCACACAGAAACTTTCAGGATGAGCATACACTCACACAGAAACTTATAGGAAAAGCATACACTCACATAGAAACTTATAGGGTGAGCATGCACTCACACTGAAACTTATACGATGAGCAAACACTCACACAGAAACTTATAGGATGAGCATGCACTCACACATGGAAACTTATCAGAAAGTGATATAACAGATGTAATCTTTCATCTTAAAGAAAACTGAGTTCAGGGCCAGATGGAATAGCAGCATCTTTCTAAAGAAAACACAAGGAACAATATCCAGACCTCTTACAATGCTAATGATTCAAAGCACAGACCAAACAAACAAAGCATATATATAAAAAAAAAAAAAAAAAGGTACATGATACACAAAGGAGGATCCAAATTTCTGAAAAAATAAAGACCAATTAGTTAACTTCACACATAATAAAAGTATATGAGAGGAAAACAACGAAAAAAAATATAATGGGACATCGTACCTCAAAGAGGTTCACAAATGAAGGAGAGCATGGTTTTGTCTCTACTAAGAGGAAAAAACACAACTACTAGCCCATTATAATCACATGTACAAAAGTATGATGGCTGAGAAAAGAATGGACACTTTTCCTTAATTCTGTAAGAGTATTTAATAAAGTAAACTATGAAGTATCCCAAAGAAAGAGGCATGTCAAAATATGCAAAGGAAAAATAGGAAAATAGATCGAAGAATTCATGACCAACAGAAACTTAAGACATAATTACAAATGGAAACATATCTGAGGAAGATGTACTATCTGAGCTACCACAAGAAATAGTTCTGGCTGCATCACTCTTTGTAATCATGATCTCAGACTTAGATAAGGAAATAAGAGTGTTCTCAAATGTTTTGCAGATGACATGAAAGCAAATAAAGGAACAGAGAGGTTGGAAGATCAAGAAAAACTTCAGAGAGACCTGGATATTATCTAAAGATGAGCAGATGAGAACTTAACAGAATTTATGAAGAGAAATCTGAACATATTAGGGATGAGACAGTGCCAACATACAGAGGGACTACAAGAAAAGAAATAGAGTGAATCAAACATCAGAGATTTGGGAATAATTATGTCAAACACCTGAATTCATGGAACATAATATAAAGATAATTCTTTCAGCCAAATAATGATAGGAATGAAAATGAGAACAACAGGAAGACACTTAATGATATAAATGTTAAATGTATATATGAAAAGTAAACTTGAATATTGCTATGTTGTACAGTCACCAGAAACCAGATTGAATCAAACAGAAAGAAAACAGAAACATTTCACAAGGTAAATAAAATAGAGCATATTCATCACCCGTCCTGATGCCCCTGAGCCTATCAAACTCTCTCTCAGAGTATCTGATGGGGCATCCTCCCCTCAGACCGAGCTGATATCCCTGCTTGCTGCTCTTCTTGATAAGGAAAATGCCAGTGATTTCTGCCCCCTGCTTGTTTCCTGTGACTCCAGGTCTGCTCTTGATGGGATTGCATTTGGATCAGGGGAAATATGAACCTCATCCTCTGAATACGAGGGATAACATCGACTCTTCAGGATGAAGGCCATTCAGTGACATTCCTATACCTAGTCATGTCAGTATCTCAGGAATGAGGCATCAGATGGCCTTGCCAAGACTGGCTGTAACAAGGCCACACCTGACTACATTGTTCCTCAAACACTCCTACAACTTAGGACCCAAATTCGCTGCAAGCAGAGAGAAGCTCGGGGAGCAGTCATCCCCCTGGACTCCTCGCCCACCTGGTACGATACCCTTCATAAACTCTGTGACCTCTTGTATGTCTATGGGATAGGGTCATGGAAAAAGGATGTGACTGTTGCCCGTATCATCATAGGGTACAACTTTGCTTGGGAAACTAGCATCCCTGCCTCCCTCTAGCAACTCACTTGGGCATCATGCAAAAGACCCAACAGCTGCACCCATGTCCACAACCTCCTAAGATGTTCCCCCACCAACACTTCCACGATGCCTCCTGGACCACCACTCAATGATAATCCTTTCCATACTAACCAGATTCATCTGTTTCCTTGCGTTGCCTCACTGGCGCGGGAGACAGCGACAAAGTACAATAAATAAATTTATAAATATGTGGATGGGCTGGGCCATTCTTTCATCTGTTTCCTTGCGCTACCTTGCTAACACGGGAGACAGTGACAAAGTATAATAAAAAAAAACTACTAACCAGATATCATGCAAAAAAATATTGATGATCGTTGAAGGAATGTCCTTCCTTCCTTAGGCTTTAGTAAGCCCCTTTGTTATATTCATATGTACTCATGCCATTTACTAGATGCTCCTGGTAGTACTGTACAGGGGTACCTAGTGACAGCACAAGGATCCCGTTTCTCTATCAAGGAATAAAGTATTGAAAATGAAAATGAATAGGTGATATGAATTACCAAGAATGATCAAAAGGACTAAAGCTTTACATTATCAAATGTCAGAAGGAGATATACATGATAATATATGTCTAGCAACAAAAAGAGGGAATAAACAATGTTTTTTAACCTAAAGCAACCAGACAAGCATGATACAGAATCATTTACTATTTTTTTTATTATACTTTGTCGCTGTTTCCCGCGTTTGCGAGGTAGCGCAAGGAAACAGACGAAAGAAATGGCCCAACCACCCCCATACACATGTATATACATACGTCCACACACGCAAATATACATACCTACACAGCTCTCCATGGTTTACCCCAGACGCTTCACATGCCTTGATTCAATCCACTGACAGCACGTCTACCCGGTATACCACATCGCTCCAATTCACTCTATTCCTTGCCCTCCTTTCACCCTCCTGCATGTTCAGGCCCCGATCACACAAAATCTTTTTCACTCCATCTTTCCACCTCCAATTTGGTCTCCCTCTTCTCCTCGTTCCCTCCACCTCCGACACATATATCCTCTTGGTCAATCTTTCCTCACTCATTCTCTCCATGTGCCCAAACCACTTCAAAACACCCTCTTCTGCTCTCTCAACCACGCTCTTTTTATTTCCACACATCTCTCTTACCCTTACGTTACTCACTTGATCAAACCACCTCACACCACACATTGTCCTCAAACATCTCATTTCCAGCACATCCATCCTCCTGCGCACAACTCTATCCATAGCCCACGCCTCGCAACCATACAACATTGTTGGAACCACTATTCCTTCAAACATACCCATTTTTGCTTTCCCAGATAATGTTCTCGACTTCCACACATTCTTCAAGGCCCCCAGAATTTTCGCCCCCTCCCCCACCCTATGATCCACTTCCGCTTCCATGGTTCCATCCGCTGCCAGATCCACTCCCAGATATCTAAAACACTTCACTTCCTCCAGTTTTTCTCCATTCAAACTCACCTCCCAATTGACTTGACCCTCAACCCTACTGTACCTAATAACCTTGCTCTTATTCACATTTACTCTTAACTTTCTTCTTCCACACACTTTACCAAACTCAGTCACCAGCTTCTGCAGTTTCTCACATGAATCAGCCACCAGCGCTGTATCATCACCGAACAACAACTGACTCACTTCCCAAGCTCTCTCATCCCCAACAGGCTTCATACTTGCCCCTCTTTCCAAAACTCTTGCATTTACCTCCCTAACAACCCCATCCATAAACAAATTAAACAACCATGGAGACATCACACACCCCTGCCGCAAACCTACATTCACTGAGAACCAATCACTTTCCTCTCTTCCTACACGTACACATGCCTTACATCCTCGATAAAAACTTTTCACTGCTTCTAACAACTTTCCTCCCACACCATATATTCTTAATACCTTCCACAGAGCATCTCTATCAACTCTATCATATGCCTTCTCCAGATCCATAAATGCTACATACAAATCCATTTGCTTTTCTAAGTATTTCTCATATACATTCTTCAAAGCAAACACCTGATCCACACATCCTCTACCACTTCTGAAACCACACTGCTCTTCCCCAATCTGATGCTCTGTACATGCCTTCACCCTCTCAATCAATACCCTCCCATATAATTTACCAGGAATACTCAACAAGCTTATACCTCTGTAATTTGAGCACTCACTCTTATCCCCTTTGCCTTTGTACAATGGCACTATGCACGCATTCCGCCAATCCTCAGGCACCTCACCATGAGTCATACATACATTAAATAACCTTACCAACCAGTCAACAATACAGTCACCCCCTTTTTTAATAAATTCCACTGCAATACCATCCAAACCTGCTGCCTTGCCGGCTTTCATCTTCTGCAAAGCTTTCACTACCTCTTCTCTGTTTACCAAATCATTTTCCCTAACCCTCTCACTTTGCACACCACCTCGACCAAAACACCCTATATCTGCCACTCTATCATCAAACACATTCAACAAACCAAAAATGCATAAGACAAAGATACATGAATGCCTAGCAAAGATGTTGGTGAAACAAGTATAGAAAGTTATATATCACTGATATAATGTTCATTTACTCAGACATCTCATGAAAGCTGCATTTCAAAGACTTCTTGCAGTGAGCTGCCCAAGATCAATCACTTTGAATGGTCCAGCAGTAATCTGCCATCATATCCCAGTGTCCCCAGTATCTTTCTTCCATAGTTCTTAAATCTTAGTGGAATCATACACCCTTTTCCTCACTTAGGTCACCAAGGTTTTTCTGCAGTCAAAGCAGTCCCCGTCTTTGTTCAAATCCTTCACAAACTTTTTCATTAAACCTAATGGGTTCTGCAATTACATTCTTTTCTCCAACCATGTCTTCTTTCAGAGGCCATTGTTTTCTACATATGTAGTCAAAGCAGTCCTCTTCTTTGTTCAAAGCCTTCACAAACTGTTTCATTAAACCTAGTTTGATGTGCAGTGGTGGTAAAATCATCTTATCTCTGTCAACCAAGGGTTCAGCAATTACATTATTTTCTCCAACCACCATGCTTTCTCTCAGAGGCCATTGTTTTCTCACCCAGTGCTCATCCTTAGCTACTATCCCAAAGACAGATAAAGCAGGGATACTTGGTGTATCCACTCTGTTGACCCAGGAGAAAAGTCACCATCTTAAGATCCAAACAGATTAGCCATTGTTGATCATGGTAAGACCAGTGATTGTTTCCTGCTGTTGTCATCTTAGTTGAGTGACCAATTGGGATTGATCCATACTTGTTGCCACAGCATAGAAGCACACATTTTAAGCTCTGCTTAAAACTATCTATACTCATGAAAGGCACATTTATTGATAAGTGCATCATCACAAAAATTATAGCTGCTAGAAGGAAATAAAGGTCATATTCTTATTCAGTGGCATGAATATACCTAGCATCTTGTCTAAAATGTGAGGCACCTAAAAGAATTTTTTTAACTGTGATACCAGGAAATATAAATGAAGTGATTACAGAAACATACAAAAGATTATACTCAGAGGTGATATCAATAACAGATGAACCTACAGTAAATAACTATGCTAGAAGAGTAGCTGCAGAAAAAATAGCATTAAACAACAAGAAAAACCTATGAGAGAATTAGGGAAGTTTGTCAAGAGGAATGGTATTTATTAACAAACATGAAAAGTGTTGACCACAATGTGCGAGCCCTGCCACCATGGCAAAATCTAATCATAAGTACTTGTTGGGAAGTAGGCACCTTGGTAAAGAAAAGTGAGGGGTGACCTCATCACAAACCTTTAAGATTTATGAGACTGATGATATAGACAGTGTACTGTTCTTTTAGGAATGTAGGGCTACAGCAACCATAGGAAATAAAATCAAGCATGGATTTTTTTCTTTTCTAAAAAAAAGATGTAAAGAAGTTTATAGTATAAGAGTAGTGAATGAAAGGAATAAGACGACTGACATCATGGTTAATGCAGACAGTATGCTGTACTTGAATTTAAGTAGTATGATAGCAGAAAATGTTCAAGAGATGGAGCCACATGAGTGTACCCCCTGCCCCCTTACAATACAAACAGGCAATTAAAAATAGGTTATTATTGTATCTAAGTAGCACAGCTGGGAATTTTGTTTTGCCGTTAAGTAAAATTATCAATGAATCACATAAACTGTAACAAGAAAAGAATTATCTTACAAAAATAATAATAATTCATTCATTCATATACTAATTATACTTGATCACTATTTCCTGCATTAGTGAGGTAGTGCCACAAAACAGACAAAGAAAGATCCATCCACTCATATGCACATACATGAACATTTTTTTTTCATTATCATACTTCATCGCTGTTTCCCGCATCAGCAACGTGGCACCGGGAAACAGACGAAGAACGATCCATCCACTCGTATACAAACATATGCGTACATGCTCATACACGCATACATATACACCTCAGCACATACACATATTCATACATATAAAATACACACGGCCATACAGCTATAGTGGATAATATGAGTGAGAAACTGCCGAAGTTGGTGACAGTTTGGAAAAGCAAGTGAAAGGAGAAAGTTGAGAGTAAAGTGTGAATAAGAGCAAAGGTTATTAGGTTCAGTAGGGTTGAGGGACACATTGTTCCAGTTCATAGTATTCCTTGCATGCCTCCCACCCTCCTGGATGTTCAAGCCCAAATAATTCAAAATCTTTTTCACTCCATCCTTCCGCCTCCAATTTCGTCTCCTGCTTCTCCTTCTTCCCTCCATCTCTGACACATATATCCTCTTTGTCAACCTTTCCCTTCATTTTCTCCATATGTCGAAAACACTTCCACACACCCTTTTCTGCTCTCTCAACCACACTCAAATGTCCTCAAACATTTCATTTCCTTCAAACATGCCCATGTTTGCTCTCCAATATAATGTTTTCTCTTTCCACACATTCTTCATTGCTCCCAGAAATTTTGCCTCCTTCCCCACCATAAGACACTTTCACTTCCACAGTTCCCCTCACTGTTAAGTCCACTCCCAAATATGTAAGACACTTCACTTCCTCCAAATTTTCTCCATTCAAACTCACATCCCAACTAGCCTGTCCCTCAATCCTGCTGAAAATAATAACCTTGCTCTTATTCACATCTATTCAACTTTCTCCTTCCACACAATTTCCTAAATGCAGTCACCAACTTCTGCAGTTTCTCACACAAATCAGCAACCAGTCCTATATCATCAGTGAACAACAACTGACTCACTTCCCAAATCCTCTCATCCCCAACAGATTGCATACTCACCCCTCTCTCCAAAACTCTTGCATTCACTTCCCTAACCACCCCATCCATAAACAAATCAAACAAACTTAGGGACATCATTCACCCTGCAGCAGACCGACTTTCACTGAGAACCAATCACTTCCTCTCTTCCTACTCGTACACATGCCTTACATCCTTGGTAAAAACTTCTCACTGCTTCTAGCAGCTTACCTCCCATAACATACACTCTTAAAACCTTCCACAAAGCATCTCTATCAACCCTATCATATGCCTTCTCCGGATCCATAAATGCTACACACAAATCCATCTGTTTCTCAAAGTATTTCTTGCACACATTCTTCAAAGCAAATGCCTAATCCACATATCCTCTACCACTTCTGAAACCACACTGCTCCTCCCCAATCTAATGCTCTGTACATACCTCCACCCTCTAAATCAATACCCTCCCATACAATTTCCCAGGAATACTCAACCAACTTATGCCTCTGTAGTTTGAACACTCTCCTTCATCCCCTTTGCTTTTCTACAATGGCACTACACATGCATTCTGTCAATCCTCAGGAACTTTCCCATGATCCATACATATAATGAATACCCTTACCAACCAATCAACAACACAGTTACCCCCTAATATATTCAACGGCAATACCATCCAAACCTGCCATCTTCCCGCACTCCATCTTCAGCAAGGCTTTCACCACCTCTTCTCTCTTCACCAAACACTCTGCCTAACTCTCTCACTTTGCACACCACCCCAACCAAAACACCCTATATCTGCCCTCTATCATCATACACATTAAACAAACCTTCAAACTACTTGCTCCATCTCCTCACTTCATCACTACCTATTATCACTTCCTCCCTTGTCCCCTTCACCGGTGTTCCCATTTGTTCTCTTGTCTTTCGCATGTTATGTACCTCCTTCCAAAACATCTTTTTATGCTCCCTAAAGTTTAATGATACTCTCTCACCTCAACACTCATATGCCCTCTTTTTTAACTCTTGCACCTTACTCTTGACCTCCTGCCACTTTCTATTACACATGTCTCAGTCATTTACACTCCTTCCTTGCAAATATTGTCCAAATGCCTCTCTTTTCTCTTTCAATAACAACTTTACTTCATCCCACCGCTCACTAGCCTTTCTAGTCTGCCCACCTCCCACCTTTCTCATGCCCCATGCATCTTCTGCACATGCCACCACTGCTTCCCTAAATACATCCCACTCCTCACCCATTCCCCTCATGTCATTTGCTCTCACCTTTTGCCATTCTTCACTCTATTTCTCCTGGTACCTCCTCACACAAGTCTCCATTCCAGGCTCAATTACTCTCACCACTCTCTTTTCCCTGACATTCTTCTTTTTCAAAAACCTCAACAAATCAGACAAAACAGTGATCAGACATCTCACCAGCTGCCTCTCTCAGCACATTAACACCCAAAAATCTCATTTTTACATGCCTATCAATTAACATGTAATCTAATAATGCCCTCTGACCATCTCTCCTACTTACATGTGTATACTTGTGTATAGCTTTCTTTCTAAACTAGGTACTCCCAATCACCAGTCTTTTTTCAGCACACAAATCCACAAGCTCTTCACCATTTCCATTCACAACACAGAATATTCCATATACACCAATTACAATCTCAACTGCCATATCACTCACCTTCTCATTTAATTCTATCTATTTATTGTACTTTGTTGCTGTCTACCGCGTTCGCGAGGTAGCGCAAGGAAACAGACGAAAGAATGGCCAAACCCACCCACATACACATGAATATACATACACGTCCACACATGCACATATACATACCTATAAATCTCAACGTATACATACATATACAAACAGACAGACATATACATACATGCATACACGTACATAATTCATACTGTCTGCCCTAATTCATTCCCGTCGCCACCCCACCACACATGAAATGACAACCCCCTCCCCCGCAAGTGCCCGAGGTAGCGCTAGGAAAAGACAACAAAGGTCACATTTGTTCACACTCAGTCTCTAGCTGTCATGTATAATGCACCGAAACCACAGCTCCCTTTCTACATCCAGGTCCCACAGAACTTTCCATGTTTTACCCCAGACGCTTCACATGCCCTGGTTCAATCCACTGACAACACGTCGACCCCAGTATACCACATTGTTCCAATTCACTCTATTCCTTGCACGCCTTTCACCCTCCTGCATGTTCAGGCCCTGATCACTCAAAATCTTTTTCACTCCATCTTTCCACCTCCAATTTGGTCTCCCACTTCTCGTTCCCTCCACCTCTGACACATATATCCTCTTTGTCAATCTTTCCTCACTCATTCTCTCCATGTGACCAAACCATTTCAAAACACCCTCTTCTGCTCTCTCAACCACACTCTTTTTGCCTCCACACATCTCTCTTACCCTTTCATTAATTAATCAAACCACCTCACACCACATATTGTCCTCAAACATCTCATTTCCAGCACATCCATCCTATCTATAGCACATGCCTTGCAACCATATATCCATATAACCATATAACATACCAATTTTTGCTTTCCAAGATAACGTTCCTGACTTCCACATATTTTTCAACGCTCCCAGAACTTTCGCCCCCCTCCCACCCTATGATTCACTTCCACTTCCATGGTTCCATCTGCTGCCAAATCCACTCACAGATATCTAAAATAATTCACTTTCTAAAGTTTTTCTCCATTCAACCTTACCTCCCAGTTGACTTGTCCCTCAACCCTACTATACCTAATAACCTTGCTCTTATTCACATTTACTCTCAGCTCTCTTCTTTCACACACTTTACCAAACTCAGTCACCAGCTTCTGCAGTTTCTCACCTGAATCAGCCATCAGCGCTGTATCATCAGTGAACAACAACTGACTCACTTCCCAAGCTCTCTCATTCACAACAGACTGCATACTTGCCTCTCTTTCCAAAACTCTTGCATTCACCTCCCTAACAACCCCATCCATAAACAAATTAAACAACCATGGAGACATAACGCACCCCTGCCGCAAACCTACATTCACTGAGAACCTATCACTTTCCTCTATTCCTACACATACACATGCCTTACATTCTCAATAAAAACTTTTCACTGCTTCTAACAACTTGCCTCCCACACCATATATTCTTACTACCTTCCACAAAGCATCTCTATCAACTCTATCATATGCCTTCTCCAGATCCATAAATGCTACAAACAAATCCATTTGCTTTTCTAAGTATTTCTCACATACATTTTTCAAAGCAAACACCTGATCCACACATCCTCTACCACCTCTGAAACCACACTGTTCTTCCCCAATCTGATACTCTGTACATGCCTTCACCCTCTCAATCAATACCCTCCCATATAGTTTCCAAGGAATACTCAACAAACTTATAACTCTGTAGTTTGAGCACTCACTTTTATCCCCTTTGCCTTTGTACAATGGCACTATGCAAGCATTCTGCCAATCCTCAGGCACCTCATCATGAGTCATACATACATTAAATAATCTTACCAACCAGTCAACAATAGTCACACCCTTTTTTTAATAAATTCCACTGCAGTACCATCCAAACTCGCTGCCTTGCCGGCTTTCATCTTCTGCAAAGCTTCTACTACCTCTTCTCTGTTTACCAAATCATTCTCCCTAACCCTCTCACATTGCACACCATCTCGACCAAAACACCCTATATCTGCCACTCTATCATTAAACACATTCAACAAACCTTCAAAATACTCACTCCATCTCTTTTTTTTTTTTTTTTTTTTTTTTTTTTGCCGCTGTCTCCCGCGTTTGCAAGGTAGCGCAAGGAAACAGACAAAAGAAATGGCCCAACCCACCCCCATACACATGTATATACATACGTCCACACACGCAAATATACATACATACATAGCTTTCCATGGTTTACCCCAGACGCTTCACATGCCCTGATGCAATCCACTGACAGCACGTCAATCCCGGTATACCGCATCGATCCAATTCACTCTATTCCTTGCCCTCCATTCACCCTCCTGCATGTTCAGGCCACAATCACACAAAATCTTTTTCACTCCATCTTTCCACCTCCAATTTGGTCTCCCACTTCTTCTCGTTCCCTCCACCTCCGACACATATATCCACTTGGTCAATCTTTCCTCACTCATTCTCTCCATGCGCCCAAACCATTTCAAAACACCCTCTTCTGCTCTCTCAACCACGCTCTTTTTATTTCCACACATCTCTCTTATCCTTACGTTACTTACTCGATCAAACCACCTCACACCACACATTGTTCTCAAACATCTCATTTCCAGCACATCCACCCTCCTGCGCACAACTCTATCCATAGCCCACGCCTCGCAACCATACAACATTGTCGGAACCACTATTCCTTCAAACATACCCATTTTTGCTTTCCGAGATAATGTTCTCGACTTCCACACATTCTTCAAGGCTCCCAGGATTTTCGCCCCCTCCCCCACCCTATGATTCACTTCCGCTTCCATGGTTCCATCCGCTGCCACATCCACTGCCAGATATCTAAAACACTTCACTTCCTCCAGTTTTTCTCCATTCAAACTTACCTCCCAATTGACTTGACCCTCAACAATACTCTACCTAATAACCTTGCTCTTATTCACATTTACTCTTAACTTTCTTCTCTCACACACTTTACCAAACTCAGTCACCAGCTTCTGCAGTTTCTCACATGAATCAGCCACCAGCGCTGTATCATCACCGAACAACAACTGACTCACTTCCCAAGCTCTCTCATCCACAACAGACTTCATACTTGCCCCTCTTTCCAAAACTCTTGCATTCACCTCCCTAACAACCCCATCCATAAACAAATTAAACAACCATGGAGACATCACACACCCCTGACGCAAACCTACATTCACTGAGAACCAATCACTTTCCTCTCTTCCTACACGTACACATGCCTTACATCCTCGATAAAAACTTTTCACTGCTTCTAACAACTTGCCTCCCACACCATATATTCTTAATACCTTCCACAGAGCATCTCTATCAACTCTATCATATGCCTTCTCCATATCCATAAAAGCTACATACAAATCCATTTGCTTTTCTAAGTATTTCTCACATACATTCTTCAAAGCAAACACCTGATCCACACATCCTCTACCACTTCTGAAACCACACTGCTCTTCCCTAATCTGATGCTCTGTACATGCCTTCACCCTCTCAATCTATACCCTCCCATATAATTTACCAGGAGTACTCAACAAACTTATACCTCTGTAATTTGAGCACTCACTCTTATCCCCTTTGCCTTTGTATAATGGCACTATGCACACATTCTGCCAATCCTCAGGCACCTCACCATGAGTCATACATACATTAAATAACCTTACCAACCAGTCAATAATACAGTCACCCCCTTTTTTAATAAATTCCACTGCAATAACATCCAAACCTGCTGCCTTGTCGGCTTTCATCTTCCGCAAAGCTTTTACTACCTCTTCTCTGTATACCAAATCATTTTCCCTAACCCTTTCACTTTGCACACCACCTCGACCAAAACACCCTATATCTGCCACTCTATCATCAAACACATTCAACAAACCTTCACAATACTCACTCCATCTCCTTCTCACATCACCACTACTTGTTATCACCTCCCCATTTGCGCCCTTCACTGAAGTTCCCATTTGCTCCCTTGTCTTACGCACTTTATTTACCTCCTTCCAAAACATCTTTTTATTCTCCCTAAAATTTAATGATACTCTCTCACCCCAACTCTCATTTGCCCTCTTTTTCACCTCTTGCACCTTTCTCTTGACCTCCTGTCGCTTTCTTTTATACATCTCCCACTCAATTGCATTTTTTCCCTGCAAAAATCGTCCAAATGCCTCTCTATTCTCTTTCACTAATAATCTTACTTCTTCATCCCACCACTCACTACCCTTTCTAATCAACCCACCTCCCACTCTTCTCATGCCACAAGCATCTTTTGCGCAATCCATCACTGATTCCCTAAATACATCCCATTCCTCCCCCACTCCCCTTACTTCCATTGTTCTCACCTTTTTCCATTCTGTACTCAGTCTCTCCTGGTACTTCCTCACACAAGTCTCCTTCCCAAGCTCACTTACTCTCACCACCCTCTTCACCCCAACATTCACTCTTCTTTTCTGAAAACCCATACAAATCTTCACCTTAGCCTCAACAAGATAATGATCAGACATCCCTCCAGTTGCACCTCTCAGCACATCAACATCCAAAAGTCTCTCTTTCGCGCGCCTGTCAATTAACACGTAATCCAATAACGCTATCTGGCCATCTCTCCTACTTAAATACGTATACTTATGTATATCTCGCTTTTTAAACCAGGTATTCCCAATCACCAGTCCTTTTTCAGCACATAAATCTACAAGCTCTTCACCATTTCCATTTACAACACTGAACATCCCATGTATACCACTTATTCCCTCAACTGCCACATTACTCACCTTTGCATTCAAATCACCCATCACTATAACCCGGTCTCGTGCATCAAAACCACTAACACACTCATTCAGCTGCTCCCAAAACACTTGCCTCTCATGATCTTTCTTCTCATGCCCAGGCGCATATGCACCAATAATCACCCATCTCTCTCCATCAACTTTCAGTTTTACCCATATCAATTGAGAATTTACTTTCTTACATTCTATCACATACTCCCACAACTCCTGTTTCAGGAGTACTGCTACTCCTTCCCTTGCTCTTGTCCTCTCACTAACCCCTGACTTTTCTCCCAAGACATTCCCAAACCACTCTTCCCCTTTACCCTTGAGCTTCATTTCATTCAGCGCCAAAACATCCATATACATATATATATATATACATACATATATATATATATATATATATATATATATATATATATATATATATATATATATATATATATATATATATATATTTTTTTTTTTTTGCCGCTGTCTCCCGCGTTTGCAAGGTAGCGCAAGGAAACAGACAAAAGAAATGGCCCAACCCACCCCCATACACATGTATATACATACGTCCACACACGCAAATATACATACGTACATAGCTTTCCATGGTTTACCCCAGACGCTTCACATGCCCTGATTCAATCCACTGACAGCACGTCAATCCCGGTATACCGCATCGATCCAATTCACTCTATTCCTTGCCCTCCATTCACCCTCCTGCATGTTCAGGCCACAATCACACAAAATCTTTTTCACTCCATCTTTCCACCTCCAATTTGGTCTCCCACTTCTTCTCGTTCCCTCCACCTCCGACACATATATCCACTTGGTCAATCTTTCCTCACTCATTCTCTCCATGCGCCCAAACCATTTCAAAACACCCTCTTCTGCTCTCTCAACCACGCTCTTTTTATTTCCACACATCTCTCTTATCCTTACGTTACTTACTCGATCAAACCACCTCACACCACACATTGTTCTCAAACATCTCATTTCCAGCACATCCACCCTCCTGCGCACAACTCTATCCATAGCCCACGCCTCGCAACCATACAACATTGTCGGAACCACTATTCCTTCAAACATACCCATTTTTGCTTTCCGAGATAATGTTCTCGACTTCCACACATTCTTCAAGGCTCCCAGGATTTTCGCCCCCTCCCCCACCCTATGATTCACTTCCGCTTCCATGGTTCCATCCGCTGCCACATCCACTGCCAGATATCTAAAACACTTCACTTCCTCCAGTTTTTCTCCATTCAAACTTACCTCCCAATTGACTTGACCCTCAACAATACTCTACCTAATAACCTTGCTCTTATTCACATTTACTCTTAACTTTCTTCTCTCACACACTTTACCAAACTCAGTCACCAGCTTCTGCAGTTTCTCACATGAATCAGCCACCAGCGCTGTATCATCACCGAACAACAACTGACTCACTTCCCAAGCTCTCTCATCCACAACAGACTTCATACTTGCCCCTCTTTCCAAAACTCTTGCATTCACCTCCCTAACAACCCCATCCATAAACAAATTAAACAACCATGGAGACATCACACACCCCTGACGCAAACCTACATTCACTGAGAACCAATCACTTTCCTCTCTTCCTACACGTACACATGCCTTACATCCTCGATAAAAACTTTTCACTGCTTCTAACAACTTGCCTCCCACACCATATATTCTTAATACCTTCCACAGAGCATCTCTATCAACTCTATCATATGCCTTCTCCAGATCCATAAAAGCTACATACAAATCCATTTGCTTTTCTAAGTATTTCTCACATACATTCTTCAAAGCAAACACCTGATCCACACATCCTCTACCACTTCTGAAACCACACTGCTCTTCCCTAATCTGATGCTCTGTACATGCCTTCACCCTCTCAATCTATACCCTCCCATATAATTTACCAGGAGTACTCAACAAACTTATACCTCTGTAATTTGAGCACTCACTCTTATCCCCTTTGCCTTTGTATAATGGCACTATGCACACATTCTGCCAATCCTCAGGTACCTCACCATGAGTCATACATACATTAAATAACCTTACCAACCAGTCAACAATACAGTCACCCCCTTTTTTAATAAATTCCACTGCAATAACATCCAAACCTGCTGCCTTGTCGGCTTTCATCTTCCGCAAAGCTTTTACTACCTCTTCTCTGTATACCAAATCATTTTCCCTAACCCTTTCACTTTGCACACCACCTCGACCAAAACACCCTATATCTGCCACTCTATCATCAAACACATTCAACAAACCTTCACAATACTCACTCCATCTCCTTCTCACATCACCACTACTTGTTATCACCTCCCCATTTGCGCCCTTCACTGAAGTTCCCATTTGCTCCCTTGTCTTACGCACTTTATTTACCTCCTTCCAAAACATCTTTTTATTCTCCCTAAAATTTAATGATACTCTCTCACCCCAACTCTCATTTGCCCTCTTTTTCACCTCTTGCACCTTTCTCTTGACCTCCTGTCGCTTTCTTTTATACATCTCCCACTCAATTGCATTTTTTCCCTGCAAAAATCGTCCAAATGCCTCTCTATTCTCTTTCACTAATAATCTTACTTCTTCATCCCACCACTCACTACCCTTTCTAATCAACCCACCTCCCACTCTTCTCATGCCACAAGCATCTTTTGCGCAATCCATCACTGATTCCCTAAATACATCCCATTCCTCCCCCACTCCCCTTACTTCCATTGTTCTCACCTTTTTCCATTCTGTACTCAGTCTCTCCTGGTACTTCCTCACACAAGTCTCCTTCCCAAGCTCACTTACTCTCACCACCCTCTTCACCCCAACATTCACTCTTCTTTTCTGAAAACCCATACAAATCTTCACCTTAGCCTCAACAAGATAATGATCAGACATCCCTCCAGTTGCACCTCTCAGCACATCAACATCCAAAAGTCTCTCTTTCGCGCGCCTGTCAATTAACATGTAATCCAATAACGCTATCTGGCCATCTCTCCTACTTACATACGTATACTTATGTATATCTCGCTTTTTAAACCAGGTATTCCCAATCACCAGTCCTTTTTCAGCACATAAATCTACAAGCTCTTCACCATTTTCATTTACAACACTGAACATCCCATGTATACCACTTATTCCCTCAACTGCCACATTACTCACCTTTGCATTCAAATCACCCATCACTATAACCCGGTCTCGTGCATCAAAACCACTAACACACTCATTCAGCTGCTCCCAAAACACTTGCCTCTCATGATCTTTCTTCTCATGCCCAGGCGCATATGCACCAATAATCACCCATCTCTCTCCATCAACTTTCAGTTTTACCCATATCAATTGAGAATTTACTTTCTTACATTCTATCACATACTCCCACAACTCCTGTTTCAGGAGTACTGCTACTCCTTCCCTTGCTCTTGTCCTCTCACTAACCCCTGACTTTTCTCCCAAGACATTCCCAAACCACTCTTCCCCTTTACCCTTGAGCTTCATTTCATTCAGCGCCAAAACATCCATATACATATATATATATATACATACATATATATATATATATATATATATATATATATATATATATATATATATATATATATATATATATATATTTTTTTTTTTTTTGCCGCTGTCTCCCACGTTTGCGAGGTAGCGCAAGGAAACAGATGAAAGAAATGGCCCAACCCACCCCCATACACATGTATATACATACGTCCACACACGCAAATATACATACCTACACAGCTTTCCATGGTTTACCCCAGACGCTTCACATGCCCTGATTCAATCCACTGACAGCACGTCAACCCCAGTATACCACATCGATCCAATTCACTCTATTCCTTGCCCTCCTTTCACCCTCCTGCATGTTCAGGCCCCGATCACACAAAATCTTTTCACACCATCCTTCCACCTCCAATTTGGTCTCCCACTTCTCGTTCCCTCCACCTCTGACACATATATCCTCTTTGTCATCTTTCCTCACTCATTCTTCCCATGCGGCCAAAGCATTTCAAAACACCCTCTTCTGCTCTCTCAACCACGTTCTTTCTATTTCCACACATCTCTCTTACCCTTATGTTACTTACTCGATCAAACCACCTCACACCACACATTGTCCTCAAACATCTCATTTCCAGCACACCCATCCTCCTGCGCACAACTCTATCCATAGCCCACGCCTCGCAACCATACAACATTGTTGGAACTACTATTCCTTCAAACATACCCATTTTTGCTTTCCGAGATAATGTTCTCGACTTCCACACATTCTTCAAGGCTCCCAGGATTTTCGCCCCCTCCCCCACCCTATGATCCACTTCCGCTTCCATGGTTCCATCTGCTGCCAGATCCACTCCCACATATCTAAAACACTTTACTTCCTCCACTTTTTCTCCATTAAGACTTACCTCCCAATTGACTTGACCCTCAACAATACTCTACCTAATAACCTTGCTCTTATTCACATTTACTCTTAACTTTCTTCTTTCACACACTTTACCAAACTCAGTCACCAGCGCTGTATCATCACCGAACAACAACTGACTCACTTCCCAAGCTCTCTCATCCACAACAGACTTCATACTTGCCCCTCTTTCCAAAACTCTTGCATTCACCTCCCTAACAACCCCATCCATAAACAAATTAAACAACTATGGAGACATCACACACCCCTGACGCAAACCTACATTCACTGAGAACCAATCACTTTCCTCTCTTCCTAAACGTACACATGCCTTACATCCTCGATAAAAACTTTTCACTGCTTCTAACAACTTGCCTCCCACACCATATATTCTTAATACCTTCCACAGAGCATCTCTATCAACTCTATCATATGCCTTCTCCAGATCCATAAATGCTACATACAAATCCATTTGCTTTTCTAAGTATTTCTCACATACATTCTTCAAAGCAAACACCTGATCCACACATCCTCTACCACTTCTGAAACCACACTGCTCTTCCCCAATCTGATGCTCTGTACATGCCTTCACCCTCTCAATCAATACCCTCCCATATAATTTACCAGGAATACTCAACAAACTTATATCTCTGTAATTTGAGCACTCACTCTTATCCCCTTTGCCTTTGTACAATGGCACTATGCACGCATTCCGCCAATCCTCAGGCACCTCACCATGAGTCATACATACATTAAATACCCTTATATATATATATATATATATATATATATATATATATATATATATTATCCCTGGGGATAGGGGAGAAAGAATACTTCCCACGTATTCCCTGCGTGTCGTAGAAGGCGACTAAAAGGGGAGGGAACGGGGGGCTGGAAATCCTCCCCTCGTTTTTTTTTTTTAATTTTCCAAAAGAAGGAACAGAGAAGGGGGCCAGGTGAGGATATTCCCTCAGAGGCCCAGTCCTCTGTTCTTAACGGTACCTTGCTAATGCGGGAAATGGCATATAGTTTGAAAGAAAGATATATACCTATATATTTATTATACTTTGTCGCTGTCTCCCACTTTAGCAGGGTACCACAAGGAAACAGACGAAAGAATAGCCCAAGCCACCAACATGCACGTCAACACACGCACATATACATACCTATACATTTCAACGTATACATATATATACATGCATAGACATATACATATATACACATGTACATAATTCATACTTGCTGCCTTTATTCATTCCCTTCGCCACCCTGCCACACATGAAATGACAACCCCCTTCCCCCGCATGTGTGCGAGGTAGCACTAGAAAAAGACAACAAAGGCCACATTTGCTCACACTCAGTCTCTAGCTGTTATGTATAATGCACCAAAACCATTGCTCCCTTTCCACATCCAGGCCTTGCAAAACTTTCCATGGTTCACAGCACATCAACCCCAGTATACCACATCATTTCAATTCACTTTATTCCTTGCAAGCCTTTCACCATCCTGCATAGTCAAGCTCCAATCACTCAAAATCTTTTCACACCATCCTTCCACCTCCAATTTGGTCTCCCACTTCTCGTTCCCTCCACCTCTGACACATATATCCTCTTTGTCATCTTTCCTCACTCATTCTCCCCATGTGGCCAAAGCATTTCAAAACACCCACTTCTGCTCTCTCAACCAAACCACACTCTTTTCATTACCACACATCTCTCTTACCCTTTCATTACTTACTTGATCAAACCATCTCACACCACAAATTGTCCTCAAACATCTTATTTCCAACACATCCACCCTCCTTCGCACAATCCTATCTATAGCCCACACCCGCAACCATATAACATTATTGGAACCACTATTCCTTCAAACATACCCATTTTTGCTTTCTGGGATAATGTTCCCTGCCTTCCACACATTTTTAACACTCCCAGAACTTTCGCCCCCTCCATCACCCTGTGACTCACTTCCGCTTCCATGGTTCCATCCACTGCCAAATTCACTCCTAGATATCTAAAACACTTCACTTTTTCCATTTTCTTTTTTTGAGGGAATAATTGGTGTACATGGGGCATCCAGTGCTGTAAATGGAAATGCTAAAGAACTTGTAGATTTGTGTTGAAAAAGGGCTAGTCATTGGGAATACCTGGTTTAAAAAGAGAGATATACATAAGTATGTAAGTAGGAGAGATGGCCAGAGATCATTATTGAATTATGTGTTAATTGATAAGCATGTGAAAAAGAGACTTTTGGATGTTAATGTGTTGAGAGGTGCAACTTTAGGAATGTATGATCATTATCTTGTGGAGGCAAAGGTGAAGATTGGTAGAGGTTTTCAGAAATAGAGAGAGAATGCTGGGGTGAAGAGAATGGTGAAGTAAGTAAGGCTGGGAAGGAGACTTGTGTGAGGAAGTACCAGAAGACATTGAGTGCAGAATGGAAAAGGGTGAGAGCAAAGGATATAAGGGGAGTGGGGGAGGAATGGGATGTATTTAGGGAAGCAGTGATGGCTTGCGCAAAAGATGCTTGTGGCATGAGAAGCATGGGAGGTGTGCAGATTAGAAAGGGTAGGAGTGGTGGGATGAAGAAGTAAGATTATTAGCAAAAGAGAAGGGAGAGGCATTTGGACGGTTTTTGCAGGGAAATAGTGCAAATGACTGGGAAAGGAAAGAGGCAGAAGGTCAAGAGAAAGGTGCACGAGGTGAAAAAGAGGGCAAATGAGAGTTGGGGTGAGAGAGTATCATTAAATTTTAGAGACAATAAAAGATGCTTTGGAAGGCGGTAAATAAAGTGCGTAAGACAAGAGAACAAATGGGAACATCAGTGAAGGGGGGCAAATGGGGAGGTAATAACAAGTAGGGGTGATGCGAGAAGGAGGTATAATGAGTATTTTGAAGGTTTGTTGAATGTGTTAGATGATAGAGTGGCAGATTTAGGATGTTTGGGTCGTGGTGATGTGCGAAGTGAGAGGGTCAGGGAGAATGATTTGGTAAACAGAGAAGAGGTAGTGAAAGCTTTGCGGAAGATGAAGGCCAGCAAGGCGGCCGGTCCCGGGTTCGATTCTGGCTGTTGGAGGTTTGTATGTTCTATGAAGGTGCGCGTTCATATGCACTTTGTATATATACATATGTTGGAAAGGATCACAATTTTGCGTGTGATCAAGATATTCCTATGAGTCTACGGGGAAAATGAAACACGATAAGTTCCCAAGTACACTTTCGTGTAATAATCACATCACCAGGGGAGACCCAAGAGAGAAATATAACAGTCACTTGATATACAATGAAGAGACATAGCTAGGACGCCATATGGTAAACATGCAACTGTCCAAGACAGACAGCTAGCGTATCATAAACTTATTTTACAAATTTTATCAACAACAAAGTTATCTAATTTGTATAGATCATCACTAATATTAAGATTATAATTCTTTGTGTATTTGATAATAGAAGATTCAATGATATTTCTCGTGGTAAGAGAGTAAGAGTTAATAACTGAGATGGCATTCCTCCAGTCAATACAATGATCATAGTTTTTAACGTGATTAAACAAGGCATATGATTCTTGTCCTGTTCTTATACTATATTTATGTTGCTTAAGTCTAACAGAAAGATCCTTACCAGTCTGCCTAACATAAAACTTATCACAATTTCTACATGGCACTTTATAGATGCACCCAGGATAATTTTCTGGTGAATTCTTAATTAAGATATTCTTTACAGTATTACTGTTGCTGAAGGCAATGTTTACATGAAAGGATTTAAGCAACATGGGAAGTAAAGTAAAATTATTATTAAAAGGGAGAACTAAAAGATTCTTGGTGTCAATGGGAGGTTTGGGCTCAACTCTATAAATGATTTCTTTGCTAACTTAAGGGATTTATCAATGAAAGATCTAGGGTACTTTAACTTAGATCCAATAGAATATATATTGTCCTCAAACATCTCATTTCCAACATTTCCACCCTCCTCCGCACATCTCTATCAATAGCCCACGCTGCACAACCCTATAACATTGTCGGAACCACTATTCCTTCAAACATACTCATTTTTGCTCTTCGAGATAACGTCCTTGCCTTCCACACATTCTTCAATGCTCCCACAACCTTCGCCCCCTCCCCCACCCTGTGACTCACTTCCAATTCCATGGTTCCATCAGCTGCTAAATCCACTCCCAGATATCTAAAAAACTTACTTTCTCCAGTTTTTCTCCATTCAAATTTACCTCCCAATTAACTAGTCCCTCAACCCTACTCTACCTAATAACCTTGCTCTTATTCAAATTTACTCTCAGCTTTCTTCTTTTACACACTTTACCAAACTCAGTCACCAGCTTCTGCAGTTTCTTACCCAAATCAGCCACTGTATCATAAGTGAACAACAAATGACTCACTTCCCAAACCCTCTCATCCACAACATATTGCATATTTGCCCCTCTCTCTAAAACTTTTGCATTCACCTCCCTAACAACCCCATCCATAAACAAATTAAACAACCATGCAAACACCATGCACCCCTGCCACAAACCAACATTCACTGGGAACCAATCACTTTCCTCTCTTCCTACTTGCACACATGCCTTACATCCTCGATAAAAACTTTTCACTGCTTCTAGTAACTTGCCTCCCACACCATATACTCTTAATACCTTCCACAAAGCATCTCTATCAACTCTATCAAATGCTTTCTCCAGATCCATAAAGACTACAAACAAATCCATTTGTTTTTATAAGTATTTCTCATAAGCATTCTTCAAAGAAAACACCTGATCCACACATCCTCAGCTACTTCTGAAAGCACACTGCTCTTCCCCAATCTGATGCTCTGTACATGCCTTTACCCTCTCAATCAATAACCTCCCATATAATTTCCCAGGAATAGTCAAGAAACTTATACATCTGTAATTGGACACTCACCTTTATCCCCTTTGCTTTTGTACAATGGCACTATGCATGCATTCTGCCAATCCTCAGGCACTTCACAATGAACCATACATACATTGAATATCCTTACCAACCGGTCAACAACACAGTCAACCCCTTTTTTAATATATTCTACTGCAATACCATCCAAACCTGCCACCTTGCCAGCTTTCATCTTCCACAAAGGTTTCACTACCTCTTCTCTGTTTACCAAACCATTCTCTCTGACCCTCTCACTTCACACACCACCTCGACCAAAGCACCCTATATCTGCCACTCTATAATGAAACACATTCAACAAATCTTCAAAATACTCACTCCTTCTCATTTCACAACTACTTGTTATTACCTCCCATTAGCCCCCTTCACCTATGTTCCCATTTGTTCTCGTCTTTTGCACTTTTTTATCTTCATCCACTGCTGGTGTCACCCTGCCACACAGGAAATAGCATTGCCATCCCTGTGTTAGCGAGGCAGCACCAGGAAACAGCCAAAAAAAGGCCATATCCTCTTACACTTATTCTCTGGCTGTCATGTGTAATACACCAAAACCTGTGCTACCTAGATAAAACATAATAGGTCTGATAAAGAATAAAACATGCAAAATGGCAACTCAACACTCAGGCCTTACTCTCACACTTTTCAAAGCTTCTCCACATTATTTCATTGAAAACAGTGAATGAAAAGTATTTCTGACTTGCAATTTTTCCTTGTTATATGAATAT
This sequence comes from Panulirus ornatus, assembly GCF_036320965.1. Taxonomy (NCBI): domain Eukaryota; kingdom Metazoa; phylum Arthropoda; class Malacostraca; order Decapoda; family Palinuridae; genus Panulirus; species Panulirus ornatus. The sequence continues at coordinate 47,581,157 of NC_092233.1, forward strand.
TTTTGAAATTATTAGGTTAAATACATGGAAGTGGATCATAGGGTGGGGGAGGGGGCAAAAATTTTGGGAGCCTTGAAAAATGTGTGGAAGTCGAGAACATTATCTCGGAAAGCAAAAATGGGTATGTTTGAGGGAATAGTGGTTCCAACAATGTTGTATGGTTGCGAGGCGTGGGCTATGGATAGAGATGTGCGCAGGAGGATGGATGTGCTGGAAATGAGATGTTTGAGGACAATGTGTGGTGTGAGGTGGTTTGATCGAGTAAGTAACGTAAGGGTGAGAGAGATGTGTGGAAATAAAAAGAGCGTGGTTGAGAGAGCAGAAGAGGGTGTTTTGAAATGGTTTGGGCACATGGAGAGAATGAGTGAGGAGAGATTGACCAAGAGGATATATGTGTCGGAGGTGGAGGGAACGAGGAGAAGAGGGAGACCAAATTGGAGGTGGAAAGATGGAGTGAAAAAGATTTTGTGTGATCGGGGCCTGAACATGCAGGAGGGTGAAAGGAGGGCAAGAAATAGAGTGAATTGGAGTCATGTGGTATACAGGGGTTGACGTGCTGTCAGTGGATTGAAGCAAGGCATGTGAAGCGTCTGGGGTAAACCATGGAAAGCTGTGTAGGTATGTATATTTGCGTGTGTGGACGTGTGTATGTACATGTGTATGGGGGGGGGGGTTGGGCCATTTCTTTCGTCTGTTTCCTTGCGCTACCTCGCAAACGCGGGAGACAGCGACAAAGTATAAAAAAAAAAAAAAAAAAAAAAAAAAAAAAAAAATACATTTTATATGCGACTTCAAAAAAGAGAGTTTTGAGAGTTGTAAAGGATAACTTAATATGACATTAAGGGGTTCAAGATTGATGTCAAAGACATGGGGCCCCAGAGTGTAAAACCTTCCTCTTTACAATATAAATAGGTAATTATTATAAAGATATACGTGAAACTAAGAAGGATACGAATGGACATTGCTTTTATAGATACTGCAAAGTAAGTCAAGGAGTATCATACAGCTACTAAAGAGAGAGACTAAACAAATTTAAAAGGAAAGTAGGAAAATGAATAATAGAATCTCAATCAGACTAAAAGCACAAAGTAGTTTCAAGTGGAACCATGTCTAATGAAAAGAGAGCCCCTTTGGGTGTGCTGCAAGGAGAGATATGAATGTAAATATAGCTAAACCTTTTCAACATGACATGAGACTGAGTAAGCCCATGGAAAATGAGGAAGACCAAGGATAAATGCAATGATATCTGAATACCATTTATAAATGGGTTGAAGAAAACTTATGCAATCTTATGATGAGAAATTTAAACAAGTCAGGGAACTATTACAAACATGTCATCAACCTGCGTACAAAAGCCCTACAGAAAGAGAAATTGTAAGCAAACATCAAGAATGTGGGAATCATCATAAACAAAAAACTTGAATTTAGAGAACACAAAGACAAAGTAATGCACTCAGGCAATAATAATGAGTGGTATGATACTAAGAACTTTTGCAACAAGAGTTAGAAAACTAATGACTGAAATGTTTAATGTATATACTACAAGTTCAACAAGAGATATAAAACTATTAATTGTAATGTTTAATGTATACACTAAACATAAAATTGAATACTGCTGCACTGTATGGTTGCCAGTAAAATCAGTTGACTGTAGCATTAGACACCAAAATATGAACACCAAAATATGAAAGAACTTAAACCCTATAGCTTAGAAAGATGTAGAAAAAGATATGATAATATGTGCCTGGCAACAGTTAAAAGGTATAAAGAGTAATGAACTAAACCTGTAAGTCACTCATCAAGGTATATGGCCAATCGTCAAATCTAGTGTAGTATGTGGAAATGTATCAGAAAGCCACCAGAAGAAATATATGAAAATGCCTGGTGAAGAAGCTAGAGCACTTATTCAATGCATATACCAGAATGAAGAAATCTATCTGCATTGACTATACAAAATTTTAGAAGAGTAACTGGCTGAAGACAATAACGGATGAATGTCGAATAAACAACTACGACACTGAAATACAAAGCATTATACAACATGCAAGATATATTTTGAGTAAATGAGTGGCAATCAAGAGAACTAGCATTACCCAACAAGAAAACAGAGAGGAAAGTGCCACATGGTAGCCCTACCATCATGGCAAAATCTCATCAAAGATACTAATAAGTACTAAGGACAAAAATCTGGTATTCACTCCCTTTTCCCTTCATAAATATATCTGTTTTTTACCTACCTGGGACTTACTACCTTTTATACTCCTTTTCCCTTCATAAACATATCTGTATTTCACCTACCTGGGACTTACTAATCCTTTTAACATAAACACTACCCAATTATACATCTTGCCAATCAAGCAAAGAAGACTTACTCTTTTGTAATTCTAAAAATCACTTTCCCTTACTTTTCAAAAATTACAGCCTTTGTTTGGATGTCAGTAGTTTCACCTCCATTATTCACTACCACACTCAGCACTCCAATGACACCCCTAACTTTTCAAATATTCATGGGCAGTATTGCTTTATTCACTTCTTTCTTAGTCATGTCTTTCACTTTCTGACATTATTCCTTTATCGCCTTCCTATAATTCTTTAGTACTAACAATTACATCTCTTTACACATAAGTCCTATTTAGTTTTCAAATATTATATTTTGAAGTTTGAAGAACCTTTCCTCTCTCAATCTACGTCATGTGGGCAACAGCAGACGTCTGGTGGTGTAGTGCTAGCTCTCCGCACCTGTCGCTAACCACTATCCTGTTAAAGCAGAAACTCATACATTTCAGGCCACCCTTCAACCTCTTCAGAGTCCACCACTGTAATGATGTCAACAACCCACTTACTCTAGAATTATCCACCTGGCAGCTCAGAATTCATAGACTGCATGTGTCAACTCCCAAAGTCATTACCAGCAATGAAGAAAAATGTTTTTCAAAACTAGAATGAGGAAAGAAATGCTGGGTAAGAAAAATGAAAAACTTTCCAACAGGTCACTGCCTTGGAGAGAGGTTTTTCAAACTTCAAAGCTTACTTTTCATGCCTCTGCTAGTTTATGCCATGAATAATGACAGCATATATGGATGAAGGAGTATGGCTTAGAGAGAGAGAGAAAAAAAAACTGAAGAAGCCTTGACCTTAAAGTTGAAAAATATACATGCTAAGGTGATCCAAAGGCACAGTGGAAACTAACTCTCCTGAAGTAGCAATCCAGGGGCAGATTGGGCTGCCAGAGTACTGGGCAAAATCACAGTGCCCGATGGGTCTGAGGGGCAAGGAGGACTGACCAGTTGGCTAACAGCTTCGTTGTCCTGTCCAGTGTTACTGATTAACCAACTGTACATAAAATTGCAGGACCTTTGTATATAAATATTTAATATATCAAACCCTTTACAATGACATTCCACCTCCAATTCAGTCTCCCCCTTTTCTTTGTCTCCTCCACTTCTGACACATATATCCTCCATGTCAACCTCTTCTCGCTCATTCCCTCCTTTAGTCCAAACCATATTATCACACCCTCTTCAGCCCTCTCAACCATACTCTTCTTATTATCACCCCTCTCTCTTACCCTATCATTTCTTACTTGATCAACCCTCTTTACACCACATGTGATCCTATAACATTTCATTTTCAGAAAATTCACCCTATTCTTTACTTTTTGATACCTATCCCATACCTCATAAATCCATACAACACAGTCATGACAACAATATCTTCAAACATGCCCACCTTTGCCCTCCCAGATAGTGGTCTCCCTTTCTACACATTCCTCAATGCTCCCAGAACAATTGCCCCCTCATCCACCCTATGACTTACTTCTATTTCCATGGTTCTAAATGCTGCCATGTCCACTCCCAAGTAGCTGAAGCACTTCACCCCTCCAAGTTTTCTCCAAACACACATCTCAACTAACCTGTCTCTCTCTCCAGTGCTAAACCTAATAAACGTACTATAATTAAAATTTACACTTATTTTCCTCCTATCACACACTCTCCCAAACTTAAAGGCAAAAATCTGCAGTTTCTCACTCAACTCTGCCATCAGTGCAGTGTTATCAATACAAAATAAATGACTAACCTCCTAAGCACACCCCTAACCCCTGCCAGACTGCAAACCTACCCCTCTCCCTAAAACCTTCACCTCCTCATGAACATATCAAAAAGCTATGGTGACATCACATACTTATGCCGAACTCACCTTCACATGAAACGACTCATCGTTCTCTCTATTCTCATTACACATAAGACTCACTCTCTTGACAGAATCTTTCACAACTTCTTATAGCTTTCCTCCAGCACCATACTGTCGTAACATCTACAAAGCATTTATATCAACTTTATCACGTCTTCTATAAATTCATACATGTCACATACAATTCCTTCTGCTTCTCTAAGTATTTCTCACACACACTACTCAAAGCAAACCCTTGATATATACATTCTCTACCACTCCTAAAACCACATTGTTCCTCCCCACCACCCTCTCAAGCACCACTCTCCCATATAACTTACCAGTTACACTAAAAATCTTATAACTCTGTAATGTGAATATTCATCTTTTGACCCCCTTGCCATTATACAACAGCAACATATATGTATTCTAACAATCCTTTAAGCCTCAACATGAGCCATACATAAATTGAAAATCCTAACAAACCAATCAACACAATCACCCCCTTTCTAAAGAAATTTGACTACAATCCCATCCTCCCCAGTCACTTCTCAGTACTTTAACTTATGCAAGGTTTTTAATACCTCTTCTCTTTGCACCATACCATTTTCCACTACTCACTTACTTTGCATATTTGAAGTCCAAATCATCCCACATCTGCTATTCTATCATCGAACACATTTTTTTTTTTTTTTTTATACTTTGCCGCTGTCTCCCGCGTTTGCGAGGTAGCGCAAGGAAACAGACGAAAGAAATGGCCCAACCCCCCCCATACACATGTATATACATACGTCCACACACGCAAATATACATACCTACACAGCTCTCCATGGTTTACCCCAGACGCTTCACATGCCTTGATTCAATCCACTGACAGCACGTCAACCCCGGTATACCACATCGCTCCAATTCACTCTATTCCTTGCCCTCCTTTCACCCTCCTGCATGTTCAGGCCCCGATCACACAAAATCTTTTTCACTCCATCTTTCCACCTCCAATTTGGTCTCCCTCTTCTCCTTGCTCCCTCCACCTCCGACACATATATCCTCTTGGTCAACCTTTCCTCACTCATCCTCTCCATGTGCCCAAACCACTTCAAAACACCCTCTTCTGCTCTCTCAACCACGCTCTTTTTATTTCCACACATCTCTCTTACCCTTACGTTACTCACTCGATCAAACCACCTCACACCACACACTGTCCTCAAAATCTCATTTCCAGCACATCCATCCTCCTGCGCACAACTCTATCCATAGCCCACGCCTCGCAACCATACAACATTGTTGGAACCACTATTCCTTCAAACATACCCATTTTTGCTTTCCGAGATAATGTTCTCGACTTCCACACATTCTTCAAGGCCCCCAGAATTTTCGCCCCCTCCCCCACCCTATGATCCACTTCCGCTTCCATGGTTCCATCCGCTGCCAGATCCACTCCCAGATATCTAAAACACTTCACTTCCTCCAGTTTTTCTCCATTCAAACTCACCTCCCAATTGACTTGACCCTCAACCCTACTGTACTTAATAACCTTGCTCTTATTCACATTTACTCTTAACTTTCTTCTTCCACACACTTTACCAAACTCAGTCACCAGCTTCTGCAGTTTCTCACATGAATCAGCCACCAGCGCTGTATCATCAGCGAACAACAACTGACTCACTTCCCAAGCTCTCTCATCCCCAACAGACTTCATACTTGCCCCTCTTTCCAAAACTCTTGCATTTACCTCCCTAACAACCCCATCCATAAACAAATTAAACAACCATGGAGACATCACACACCCCTGCCGCAAACCTACACATTTAACAACCCTTAAAATATTCACCCCAATCTCCTCCCGACCTCACCTCTGCAAGTTATCACTTCCCCATTTGGCCCCTCCCCCGATGTTCCCATTTGTCTTTTGTTTCTTTCATATTAAGTTTCTTCCAATCCATTTTGAGTTCCCTATGAAGTCTGCTGATACACACTCAACTTTCATTTGCTCCATTTCTAGCCCTTGCACCTTCCTACTGATTGCTTTCTCTTGCACATCACCCAACCAATTGCACTCCTCAGTAAACAATGCTTACACACCCCTCTTTAGTTTTTACCCAGCATCTTAACTGACTCATACCACCACTCACTACCCTTTTTTACCTGTCCACCTCCCAAACACTTCCCTTGCACAAGTAACGAGTGCTTCCCTTAATACCTTCCCTTACTCCCCCACTACCCTAGCTCCATTTACACTCACCTTTTGTTAGTGCGCTATCAATCCTCTTCTAAGCTTATCTTCTTCCCATCCATATTATTTCTTCATTTCCTAAAGCCTCTACAAACCTTCCCCCTCCCCTTCACCATGATTTGATAAGGCATCTCACCAGCTACCCCTTTCAAAATAATTACATCCAAGTCTCTCCTTTGCACCCCTATAAATTACTACTAATTTCCAATAATAACCCCTTACATCTCTCCCACTCATCCAATCATATTTATGTAGATCCCTCACTTAAAATGAGGTATTCTCAGTCACTAATCCTTTGCCAGCACACACTTCCACAAGCTTTTATTCATCATTCTTATTCACAACATCAGGTACTATGCCCTCAATTCATACCCTCAACTGCCATACTGCCTCCTGTCACATTCAAATCACCAATAACTAATAATTCCCTGCATCAACTAATGACATGCCAACTCAGCTCCTACAGAACACTTGCTCCTCTTCCATACTCCACTCATTTCTCAGGGTATAAGCATTAACAATCACCCAACTCTAATAATCCACTTTCATTTTTACACACATCAGTCTGGGGCTCATTTCCTTACACTATTTCACAACTTCAGAAGCAAAGCTGCCCCTTCCATAGCTCTAACCCTCATACTAACTCAGCTTTACTCCTAACTCATTCCCATGCTTTTTTTCCTGTTTCCCCTTTTGCTTTCCTTTGCCCAAAGCTAAGACATCCAAGTATCTCTCCTCAAACAAATTACCTATTTCCCCCTTCTTCTCATCTTGATTACATCCAAAAGCACTCACACAATCCAGCCTGAGCCTTCAAGCACAGTAGGCACTCCTTGTAAAGAAAAGGGCCCTGGTGTTATTCAAAAAGTTTGTTTAAGAGCTAAACTACTTACAGTAACGGGGAAATAAGTCTTGTCATAGGTGACTTTCCACTTATGATGCACCAAGCAGCCAGAAGCTGGCAACACCTATATCTTATTCATTATTCATCATGCTTGATTGTTGTTTCCCACATTACTGAGGAGGCACCAGGAAACAGACAAAGAAAGGCCCATCTCCACCCATACACATATATACATACATATGTGCAAATACATGTCCATATGCATACATGTATATGCCTGGGGATAGAGAAGAAACAATACTGTCCATGTGTTCCCTGCATGTCAAAGAAGGCAACTAGAAGGGGTGGGATCTGGGGACCAGAAATCCTCTCCTCATGTTTTAACTTTTCCAAGAGAGGGAATAGAGAAGACGGCCAAGCAAGGATTTTTTCCTCTAACACTCAGTCCTCTGTTCTTGACACTGCCTTGCTAATACGGGAATGGCAAATATGTTTGAAAAAATATAAATACGGAAATGAATCACAGGATGATGAAGGGGCGAAGGTTCTTGGAGCGATAAATAATGTGTGGAAGGAGAGAATGTAATCTCAGAGAGCAAAAATGAGTATGTTTGAAGGAACAGTAATTTCAACAATATTATATTGTTGCAAGGCATGGGCTATAGATAAGGTTGTACAGAGGAGGGTGGATGTCTTGGTACTGATATGTTTGAGGACAATGTGTGGTGTGAGGTGACAGTATTGTTGACTGGTTGGTATGATTATCTAATGTATGGATGACTCATGGTGAGGTGCCTGAGGATTGGCAGAATGCTTGCATAGTATCACTGTACAAAGGCAAAGGGGATAAAAGTAATTGCTCAAATTACAGAAGTATAAGTTTGTTGAGTATTCCTGGGAAATTATATGGGAGGGTATTGATTAAGAGGGTGTAGGCATGTACAGATCATCAGATTGGGGAAGAGCAGTGTGGTTTCAGAAGTCGTAGAGGATGTGTGGATCGGGTGTTTGCTTTGAAGAATGTATGTGAGAAATACTTAGAAATGCAAATGGATTTGTATGTAGCATTTATGGATCTGGAGAAGGCATATGACAGAGTTGATAGAGATGCTCTGTGGAAGGTATTAAGAATTTTTGGTGTGGGAGGCAAGTTGTTAGAAGCAGTGAAAAGTTTTTATCGAGGATGTACGGCATGTGTATGCAAGGGAAGAGAGGAAAGTGATTGGTTCTCAGTGAATGTTGGTTTGCGGCAGGGGTGCGTGATGTCTCCATGGTTGTTTAATTTGTTTATACAAGGGGTTGTTAGGGTGGTGAATGCAAGAGTTTTGGAAAGAGGGGCAAGTATGCAGTCTGTTGTGGACAAGAGAGCTTGGGAAGTGAGTCAGTTGTTGCTCGCTGATGATACAGCGCTGGTGGCTGATTCGTGTAAGAAACTGCAGCTGATGACTGAGTTTGGTAAAGTGTGTGAAAGAAGAAAGCTGAGAGTAAATGTAAATAAGAGCAAGGTTATTAGGTACAGTAGGGTTGAGGAACAAGTCAACTGGGAGAAGTGGAGGAAATGAAGAGTTTTAGATATCTGGGAGTGGATTTGGCAGCGGATGGAACCATGGAAGCGGAAGTGAATCACAGGGTGGGGAGGGGGTGAAAATCCTGGGAGCGTTGAAGAATGTGGGGAAGTCGAGAACATTATCTTGGAAAGCAAAAGTGGGTATATTTGGAGGAATAGTAGTTCCAACAATGTTATATGGTTGCGAGGCGTGGCCTATAGATAGAGTTGTGCGGAGGAGGGTGGATGTGCTGGAAATGAGATGTCTGAGGACAATATGTGGTGTGAGGTGGTTTGATCGAATAAGTAATGAAAGGGTAAGAGAGATGTATGGAAATAAAAAGAGTGTGGTTGAGAGAGCAGAAGAGGATGTTTTGAAATGGTTTGGTCATATGGAGAGAATGAGTGAGGAAATATTGACCAAGAGGATATATGTGTCAGAGGTGGAGGGAACGAGGAGAATTGGGAGACCAAATTGGAGGTGGAAAGATGGAGTGAAAAAGTGATCAGGGCCCGAACATGCGGGAGGGTGAAGGGCGTGCAAGGAATAGGGTGAATTGGAATGATGTGGTATACCGGGGTCGACGTGCTGTCAATGGATTGAACCAGGGCATGTGAAGCGTTTGGGGTAAACCTTGGAAAGTTCTGTGGGGCCCGTATGTGGAAAGGGAGCTATGGTTTCGGTGGATTATTACATGACAGCTAGAGACTGAGTGTCAACGAATGTGGCCTCTGTTGTCTTTTCCTAGCGCTATGTATGCACATGCGGGGGGAAGGAGTTTGTTATTTCATGTGTGGTGGAGTGGCGATGAGAATGAGTAAAGTCAGACAGTATGAATTAAGTACATGTGTATATATGTATATGTCTGTGTGTGTATATATACATGTATACATTGAGATGTATAGGTGTGTATATTTGCGTGTGTGAACGTGTATGTATATACATGTGTATGTGGGTTGGTTGGGCCATGCAGGGGGAGGGGGTTGTTATTTTATGTGTGGTGGGGTGGCGATGGGAATAAATAAGGGCAGACAGTATGAATTATGTACCTGTGTATATATGGATATGTCTGTGTGTGTATATATATGTATACGTTGAGATGTAGAGGTATGTATATGTGCATGTGTGGACGTGTGTATATATATACATGATTATGTGGGTGGGTTGGGCCATTCTTTCGTCTGTTTCCTTGTGCTACCTCGCTAACGCAGGAGACAGCAACAAAGCAAAATAATACTTATCTATATATTTACTTTGCTTTGTCGCTGTCTCCCGCGTTAGTGAGGTAGCGCAAGGAAACAGACGAAAGAAAAGGCCCAACCCACCCACATACACACGCAAATATACATACCTATACATCTCGATGTACACATATATATATATACACACACAGACATATACATATATACACATGTACATAAGTGTTTTGGGAGCAGCTGAATGAGTGTGTTAGTGGTTTTGATGCACGAGACCGGGTTATAGTGATGGGTGATTTGAATGCAAAGGTGAGTAATGTGGCAGTTGAGGGAATAATTGGTATACATGGGGTGTTCAGTGTTGTAAATGGAAATGGTGAAGAGCTTGTAGATTTATGTGCTGAAAAAGGACTGATGATTGGGAATACCTGGTTTAAAAAGCGAGATATACATAAGTATACTTATGTAAGTAGGAGAGATGGCCAGAGAGCATTATTGGATTACGTGTTAATTGACAGGCGTGCGAAAGAGAGACTTTTGGATGTTAATGTGCTGAGAGGTGCAACTGGAGGGATGTCTGATCATTATCTTGTGGAGGCTAAGGTGAAGATTTGTATGGGTTTTCAGAAAAGAAGAGTGAATGTTGGGGTGAAGAGGGTGGTGAGAGTAAGTGAGCTTGAAAAGGAGACCTGTGTGAGGAAGTACCAGGAGAGACTGAGTACAGAATGGAAAAAGGTGAGAACAATGGAAGCAAGGGGAGTGGGGGAGGAATGGGATGTATTTAGGGAATCAGTGATGGATTGTGCAAAAAATGCTTGTGGCATGAGAAGAGTGGGAGGTGGGTTGATTAGAAAGGGTAGTGAGTGGTGGGATGAAGAAGTAAGAGTATTAGTGAAAGAGAAGAGAGAGGCATTTGGATGATTTTTGCAGGGAAAAAATGCAATTGAGTGGGAGATGTATAAAAGAAAGAGACAGGAGGTCAAGAGAAAGGTGCAAGAGGTGAAAAAAAGGGCAAATGAGAGTTGGGGTGAGAGAGTATCATTAAATTTTAGGGAGAATAAAAAGATGTTCTGGAAGGAGGTAAATAAAGTGCGTAAGACAAGGGAGCAAATGGGAACTTCAGTGAAGGGCGCAAATGGCGAGGTGATAACAAGTAGTGGTGATGTGAGAAGGAGATGGAGTGAGTATTTTGAAGGTTTGTTGAATGTGTTTGATGATAGAGTGGCAGATATAGGGTGTTTTGGTCGAGGTGGTGTGCAAAGTGAGAGGGTTAGGGAAAATGATTTGGTAAACAGAGAAGAGGTAGTGAAAGCTTTGCAGAAGATGAAAGCCGGCAAGGCAGCAGGTTTGGATGGTATTGCAGTGGAATTTATTAAAAAATGGGGTGACTGTATTGTTGACTGGTTGGTAAGGTTATTTAATGTATGTATGACTCATGGTGAGGTGCCTGAGGATTGGCGGAATGCGTGCATAGTGCCATTGTACAAAGGCAAAGGGGATAAGAGTGAGTGCTCAAATTACAGAGGTATAAGTTTGTTGAGTATTCCTGGTAAATTATATGGGAGGGTATTGATTGAGAGGGTGAAGGCATGTACAGAGCATCAGATTGGGGAAGAGCAGTGTGGTTTCAGAAGTGGTAGAGGATGTGTGGATCAGGTGTTTGCTTTGAAGAATGTATGTGAGAAATACTTAGAAAAGCAAATGGATTTGTATGTAGCATTTATGGATCTGGAGAAGGCATATGATAGAGTTGATAGAGATGCTCTGTGGAAGGTATTAAGAATATATGGTGTGGGAGGAAAGTTGTTAGAAGCAGTGAAAAGTTTTTATCGAGGATGTAAGGCATGTGTACGGGTAGGAAGAGAGGAAAGTGATTGGTTCTCAGTGAATGTAGGTTTGCGGCAGGGGTGTGTGATGTCTCCATGGTTGTTTAATTTGTTTATGGAAGGGGTTTTTAGGGTGGTGAATGCAAGGTTTTTGGAAAAGGGGGAAAGATGGTCTTTGGGACGGAGTTGGGAAGGGAGTCAGTTGTTTTCGTGATGATAAGCGTGGGGGTTTTGGGGAGAAATGCCAGCGGTGGGTTTTGGTAAAATGTTGAAGAAAAAAGTTGGGGTAAAGTAAATAGAGCAAGGATTGGACATAGGGGTTTAGGAAAAAGACTGGGAGAAGTGGAGGTGAAGATTTTAGATTTTGGGTGGATTTGGCGCGGTGGAACCCTGGAAGCGGAAGGGAAAAAAAGGGGGGGAGGGGCGAAAATCTGGGGGCTTGAAGAATGTGGGGGGTCGAGAAATTACTTGGAAAGCAAAAGTGGTTTTTTTGGGGAAAGTGTTCCAAAAATGTTATAGGTTCGGGGTGGGGGATGATTGAGTTTTGGGGGAGGGTGGATGTTGGAAATTTGGGTGTTTAGGAAATATTGGTGGAGGGGGTTTTTGAAAAGTAATGAAAGGGTAAGAGGATGTTTTGGAAAAAAAAGAGTGTGGTTGAGAGAGAGAGAGGATGTTTTGAATGGTTTTTGGTCATATGGGGAGAATGGTAGGAAATAAATTTAAAGGGTTTAAAGTGTCAGAGGGGGGAGGGGAAGAGGAGAATTGGGAGCCAAAATTGGAGGGGAAAAGGAGTGAAAAAATGTAGGGCCCAACATGGGGAGGGTGAAAAGGGGGCAAAAGGGAAAGGGGGGAATTGGGGATTGGTATACCCCGGGGTCGATGTGTAATGGGTTGAACCAGGGCGGAAAGGTTTGGGGAAAAAATTGGAAAGTTCTGTGGGGGTATGTGGAAAAGGGGGCTTGGTTTCGGTGGATTATTTAAAGACAGCTGAGATAGTGTCAAGAATGTGGTCTGTTTCTTTTTCCCAGCGTATGTTGCAATCGGGGGAAGGAGTTTTTTATTTCATGTGTGGTGGAGTGGCGATGAGAATGAGTAAAGTCAGACAGTATGGGTTAAGAAGTGATAAAATGTATTGGGTTGTGTGGTATATTTTACAAAAAGTATAATTTTTGAATGTATGGGTTTTTTCGTGGTGAAGGTATTAAAATGTGATGTGGGGGTTTGGGTTTGGGCCCGAGGGGGGGGGTTGTTTTTTTTGTGGGTGGGGGGCGTGGGAATTTAAAAAAGGGGACAGAGAAATTTGTATGTGTATATATGGATTGTTGTGTTGTTATATATGATGGTAGTGTGAGGTATTATAGTATGTGGGACTTATGTAATGGGAAAGGTGGCCAGAGAGCTTATTGGATTAGTGTTAATTGACGGCGTGCAAAAAAAAGAGGACTTTTGGATGTTAAATGTCTGGAGGGCAAACGGGAGGATTTGACATTTTTTTTTGGGGAGGCAAGGTGAAGATTTGAGGGTTTTCAGAAAAGAAGAGTGAATGGGGGGTGAAGGGGGTGGTGAGAGTAAGTGAGCTTGAAAAAGGAGCCCGTGTGAAAGTCCGGGAAAGGACGGGTACAAAAGGGAAAAAAGGTGAGAACAAGGAAGAAGGGATGGGGGAGGAAAGGGGTGTATTTGGGGAAACGGATGGTTTTGCAAAAAAGTTTGTGGAGGAAAGAGGGGGAGGGGGTTTGATTAGAAAGGGTAGTGAGGGGTGGGATAAAGAATAAGAGTATTAGTAAAAGAGAAGAGAGGGCTTTGGAGATTTTTGCAGGGAAAAAATGCAATTGAGTGGGAGATGTATAAAAGAAAGAGACAGGAGGTCAAGAGAAAGGTGCAAGAGGTGAAAAAAAGGGCAAATGAGAGTTGGGGTGAGAGAGTATCATTAAATTTTAGGGAGAATAAAAAGATGTTCTGGAAGGAGGTAAATAAAGTGCGTAAGACAAGGGAGCAAATGGGAACTTCAGTGAAGGGCGCAAATGGGGAGGTGATAACAAGTAGTGGTGATGTGAGAAGGAGGAGTGAGTATTTTGAAGGTTTGTTGAATGTGTTTGATGATAGAGTGGCAGATATAGGGTGTTTTGGTCGAGGTGGTGTGCAAAGTGAGAGGGTTAGGGAAAATGATTTGGTAAACAGAGAAGAGGTAGTGAAAGCTTTGCAGAAGATGAAAGCCGGCAAGGCAGCAGGTTTGGATGGTATTGCAGTGGAATTTATTAAAAAATGGGGTGACTGTATTGTTGACTGGTTGGTAAGGTTATTTAATGTATGTATGACTCATGGTGAGGTGCCTGAGGATTGGCGGAATGCGTGCATAGTGCCATTGTACAAAGGCAAAGGGGATAAGAGTGAGTGCTCAAATTACAGAGGTATAAGTTTGTTGAGTATTCCTGGTAAATTATATGGGAGGGTATTGATTGAGAGGGTGAAGGCATGTACAGAGCATCAGATTGGGGAAGAGCAGTGTGGTTTCAGAAGTGGTAGAGGATGTGTGGATCAGGTGTTTGCTTTGAAGAATGTATGTGAGAAATACTTAGAAAAGCAAATGGATTTGTATGTAGCATTTATGGATCTGGAGAAGGCATATGATAGAGTTGATAGAGATGCTCTGTGGAAGGTATTAAGAATATATGGTGTGGGAGGAAAGTTGTTAGAAGCAGTGAAAAGTTTTTATCGAGGATGTAAGGCATGTGTACGTGTAGGAAGAGAGGAAAGTGATTGGTTCTCAGTGAATGTAGGTTTGCGGCAGGGGTGTGTGATGTCTCCATGGTTGTTTAATTTGTTTATGGATGGGGTTGTTAGGGAGGTAAATGCAAGAGTTTTGGAAAGAGGGGCAAGTATGAAGTCTGTTGGGGATGAGAGAGCTTGGGAAGTGAGTCAGTTGTTGTTCACTGATGATACAGCGCTGGTGGCTGATTCATGTGAGAAACTGCAGAAGCTGGTGACTGAGTTTGGTAAAGTGTGTGGAAGAAGAAAGTTAAGAGTAAATGTGAATAAGAGCAAGGTTATTAAGTACAGTAGGGTTGAGGGTCAAGTCAATTGGGAGGTGAGTTTGAATGGAGAAAAACTGGAGGAAGTGAAGTGTTTTAGATATCTGGGAGTGGATCTGTCAGCGGATGGAACCATGGAAGCGGAAGTGGATCATAGGGTGGGGGAGGGGGCGAAAATTCTGGGGGCCTTGAAGAATGTGTGGAAGTCGAGAACATTATCTCGGAAAGCAAAAATGGGTATGTTTGAAGGAATAGTGGTTCCAACAATGTTGTATGGTTGCGAGGCGTGGGCTATGGATAGAGTTGTGCGCAGGAGGATGGATGTGCTGGAAATGAGATGTTTGAGGACAATGTGTGGTGTGAGGTGGTTTGATCGAGTGAGTAACGTAAGGGTAAGAGAGATGTGTGGAAATAAAAAGAGCGTGGTTGAGAGAGCAGAAGAGGGTGTTTTGAAGTGGTTTGGGCACATGGAGAGGATGAGTGAGGAAAGATTGACCAAGAGGATATATGTGTCGGAGGTGGAGGGAGCAAGGAGAAGAGGGAGACCAAATTGGAGGTGGAAAGATGGAGTGAAAAAGATTTTGTGTGATCGGGGCCTGAACATGCAGGAGGGTGAAAGGAGGGCAAGGAATAGAGTGAATTGGAGCGATGTGGTATACCGGGGTTGACGTGCTGTCAGTGGATTGAATCAAGGCATGTGAAGCGTCTGGGGTAAACCATGGAAAGCTGTGTAGGTATGTATATTTGCGTGTGTGGACGTATGTATATGCATGTGTATGGGGGTGGTTGGGCCATTTCTTCCGTCTGTTTCCTTGCGCTACCTAGCAAACGCGGGAGACAGCGACAAAGTATAAAAAAAAAAAAAAAACATAATTCACACTGTCTGCCTTTATTTATTCCCATCGCCACCTTGCCACACATGGAATAACATCCCCCCCCTATCATGTGTGCGAGGTAGCGCTAGGAAAAGACAACAAAGGCCCCATTCGTTCACACTCACTCTCTAGCTGTCATGTAATAATGCACCGAAACCACAGCTTACTTTCCACATCCAGGCCCCAAAAAACTTTCCATGGTTTACCCCAGATGCTTCACATGCCCTGGTTCAATCCATTGACAGCACATCGACCCCGGTATACCACATCGTTCTAATTCACTCTATTCCTTGCACGCCTTTCACCCTCCCGCATGTTCCGGCCCCGATCACTCAAAATCTTTATCACTCCATCTTTCCACCTCCAATTTGGTCTCCCACTTCTCCTTATTCCCTCCACCTCCGACACATATATCCTCTTGGTCAATCTTTCCTCACTCATTCTCTCCATGTGACCAAACCATTTCAAAACACCCTCTTCTGCTCTCTCAACCATACTCTTTTTATTTCCACACATCTCTCTTACCCTTACATTACTTACTCGATCAAACCACCTCACACCACATATTGTCCTCAAACATCTCATTTCCAGCACATCCACCCTCCTGCACACAACTCTATCCATAGCCCACGCCTCACAACCATACAACATTGTTAGAACCACTATTCCTTCAAACATACCCATTTTTGCTTTCCGAGATAATGTTCTCGACTTCCAAACATTCTTCAAGGCTCCCAGAATTTTCGCCCCCTCCCCTGCCACGTGATTCACTTCCGCTTCCATGGTTCCATCCGCTGCCATATCCACTCCCAGATATCTAAAACACTTCACTTCCTCCAGTTTTTCTCCATTCAAACTTACCTCCCAATTGACTTGACCCTCAACAATACTCTACCTAATAACCTTGCTCTTATTCACATTTACTCTTAACTTTCTTCTTTCACACACTTTACCAAACTCAGTCACCAGCTTATGCAGTTTCTCACATGAATCAGCCACCAGCGCTGTATCATCACCGAACAACAACTGACTCACTTCCCAAGCTCTCTCATCCACAACAGACTGCATACTTGCCCCTCTTTCCAAAACTCTTGCATTCACCTCTCTAACAACCCCATCCATAAACAAATTAAACAACCATGGAGACATCACACACCCCTGCCACAAACCTACATTCACTGAGAACCAATCACTTTCCTCTCTTCCTACACATACACATGCCTTACATCCTCAATAAAAACTTTTCACTGCTTCTTAATACCTTCCACAGAACATCTCTATCAACTCTATTATATGCCTTCTCCAGATCCATAAATGCTACATACAAATCCATTTGCTTTTCTAAATATTTCTCACATACATTCTTCAAAGCAAACACCTGATCCACACATCCTCTACCACTTCTGAAACCACACTGCTCTTCCCCAATCTGATGCTCTGTACATGCCTTCACCTGCTCAATCAATACCCTCCCATATAATTTACCAGGAATACTCAACAAACTTATACCTCTGTAATTTGAGCACTCACTCTTATCCCCTTTGCCTTTGTACAATGGCACTATGCAAGCATTCCGCCAATCCTCAGGCACCTCACCATGAATCGTACATACATTAAATACCCTTACCAACCAGTCAACAATACAGTCACCCCCTATTTTAATAAATTCCATTGCAATACCATACAAACCTGCTGCCTTGCCGGCTTTCACCTTCCGCAAAGCTTTTACTACCACAAAAATATATACATATGTACAATATATACACATGTGCACATGAAGGCAGAAATATGGGCAAGTATATGTGTATATATATGTATATGTCTGTGTAGGTATATGTATGCATACGGAGAAATGTACATTTACTTATTTATTTTGCTTTGTCGCTGTCTCCCGCGTTTGCGAGGTAGCGCAAGGAAACAGACGAAAGAAATGGCCCAACCCACCCCCATACACATGTATATACATACATGTCCAAACACGCAAATATGCACACCTATACATCTCAATGTACACATATATATACACACACAGACATATACATATATACACATGCACACAATTCACATTGCCTTTATTCATTCCCATCGCCACCTCGCCACACATGGAATAACATCCCCCTCCCCCCTCATGTGTGCAAGGTAGCGCTAGGAAAAGACAATAAAGGCCCCATTCGTTCACACTCACTCTCTAGCTGTCATGTAATAATGCACCGAAACCACAGCTCCCTTTCCACATCCAGGCCCCACACAACTTTCCATGGTTTACCCCAGACGCTTCACATGCCCTGATTCAATCCATTG
Source organism: Panulirus ornatus (assembly GCF_036320965.1). Taxonomy (NCBI): domain Eukaryota; kingdom Metazoa; phylum Arthropoda; class Malacostraca; order Decapoda; family Palinuridae; genus Panulirus; species Panulirus ornatus. The sequence continues at coordinate 47,599,178 of NC_092233.1, forward strand.
ACAGCACGTATACCACGCAATACAACATCGATGCAATTCACTCTATTCCTTGCACGCCTTTCACCCTCCTGCATGTTCAGGCCACGATCACACAAAATCTTTTTCACTCCATCTTTCCACCTCCAATTTGGTCTCCCACTTCTCCTCGTTCCCTCCACCTCCGACACATATATCCTCTTGGTCAATCTTTCCTCACTCATTCTCTCCAAGTGCCCAAACCATTTCAAAACACTCTTTTCTGCTCTCTCAACCACGCTCTTTTTATTTCCACACATCTCTCTTACCCTTACGTTACTTACTCGATCAAACCACCTCACACCACATATTGTCTTCAAACATCTCATTTCCAGCACATACACCCTCCTCCGCACAACTCTATCCATAACCCACTCCTCGCAACCATACAACATTGTTGGAACCACTATTCCTTCAAACATACCCATTTTTGCTTTCCGAGATAATGTTCTCGACGTCCACACATTCTTCAAGGCTCCTAGGATTTTCGCCCCCTCCCCCACCCTATGATTCACTTCCGCTTCCATGGTTCCATCCGCTGACAGATCCACTCCCAGATATCTAAAACACTTTACTTCCTCCAGTTTTTCTCCATTCAAACTTATCTCCCAATTGACTTGACCCTCAACAATACTCTACCTAATAACCTTGCTCTTATTCACATTTACTCTTAACTTTCTTCTTTCACACACTTCACCAAACTCAGTCACCAGCTTCTGCAGTTTCTCACATGAATCAGCCACCAGCGCTGTATCATCACCGAACAACAACTGACTCACTTCTCAAGCTCTCTCATCCACAACAGACTTCATACTTGCCCCTCTTTCCAAAATTCTTGCATTCACCTCCCTAACAACCCCATCCCTAAACAAATTAAACAACCATGGAGACATCACACACCCCTGACGCAAACCTACATTCACTGAGAACCAATCACTTTCCTCTCTTCCTACACGTGCACATGCCTTACATCCTCGATAAAAACTTTTCACTGCTTCTAACAACTTGCCTCCCACACCATATATTCTTAGTACCTTCCACAGAGCATATCTATCAACTCTATCATATGCCTTCTCCAGATCCATAAATGCTACATACAAATCCATTTGCTTTTCTAAATATTTCTCACATACAATCTTCAAAGCAAACACCTGATCCACACATCCTCTACCACTTCTGAAACCACACTGCTCTTCCCCAATCTGATGCTCTGTACATGCCTTCACCCTCTCAATCAATACCCTCCTATATAATTTACCAGGAATACTCAACAAACTTATACCTCTGTAATTTGAGCACTCACTCTTATCCCCTTTGCCTTTGTACAATGGCACTATGCAAGCATTCCGCCAATCCTCAGGCACCTCACCATGAATCATAAATACATTAAATAACCTTACCAACCAGTCAACAATACAGTCACCCCCTTTTTTAATAAATTCCACTGCAATACCATCCAAACCTGCTGCCTTGCCAGCTTTCATCTTCCGCAAAGCTTTTACTACCTCTTCTCTGTTTGCCAAATCATTTTCCCTAACCCTCTCACTCTGCACACCACCTCGACCAAAACATTCAACAAACATTCAAAATACTCACTCCATCTCCTTCTCACATCACCACTACTTGTTATCACCTCACCATTAGCCCCCTTCACTGAAGTTCCCATTTGCTCCCTTGTCTTATGCACTTTATTTACCTCCTTCCAAAACATCTTTTTATTCTCCCTAAAATTTAATGATACTCTCTCACCCCAACTCTCATTTGCCCTCTTTTTCACCTCATGCACCTTTCTCTTGACCTCCTGTTTCTTTCTTTTATACATCTCCCACTCATTTGCATTTTTTCCCAGCAAAAATCGTCCAAATGCCTCTCTCTTCTCTTTCAGTAATAATCTTACTTCTTCATCCCACCACTCACTACCCTTTCTAATCAACCCACCTCCCACGCTTCTCATGCCACAAGCATCTTTTCCGCAAGCCATCACTGCTTCCCTAAATACGTCCCATTCCTCCCCCACTCCCCTTACCTCCTTTGTTCTCACCTTTTTCCACTCTGTACTCAGTCTCTCCTGGAAATGTATATGTATGTATATATCCCTGGGGACAGGAGAGAAAGAATACTTCCCATGTATTCCCTGCGTGTCGTAGAAGGTGAATAAAAGGGAAGGGCGCTGAGGGCTGGAAATCCTCCCCTCGTATTTTCAGTTTTCCTAAAGAAGGAACAGAGGAGGGGGCCAAGTGAGGATCTTCCCTCAAAGGCTCAGTCCTCTGTTCTTAACACTACCTCGTTAATGCAGGAAATAGTAAATAGTATGAAAAAAGATAAAAAAATGTGCGTGTGTGGGACTTTATGTATATACATGTGTATGTAAGTGGGTTGGGTCATTCCTTGTCTCTATCCTTGCGCTACTTCACTAACACAGGAGACAGTGGTTAAGTGTAATAAAAAAAAAATAAATATAATCCATGTACATATTCATACTTGCTGCCGTCATCCACTCCTGTCGCCAACCTGCTACATATGAAATAGGATCCCCCCTCCCACCTCCAGCAAGGTAGGACTTGGGAAAGACAAAGAAAAAAACAGCCACATTACTTCACACTCAGTCTCTAACTGTCATGTGTAATGCACCAAAACCACAGCTCCCTTTCCACATCCAGGCCCCACAGACCTTTCCATGGTTTACCCCAGATGCTTCACATGCCCCGGTTCAATCCAATGAGGGCACGTCCACCCCAGTATACATCATTCTAATTCAGTCTATTCCTTGCAAGCCTTTCACCCTCCTGTATGTTCAGGCCCCAATCACTCAAAATCTTTTTCACTCCATCCTTTCACCTCTAATTTGGTCTCCCGCTTCTCCTTCTTCCCTCCACCTCTGACACATATGTCATCTGTGTCAATCTTTCCTCACTCATTCATTCTGTGAACAAACCATTTCAACACACCCTCTTCCACTCTCTCAACCAAACTATCTTTATTACCACGCAAATGTCTAACCATTTCATTATTTACTCGATCAAACCACCTCACACCACATATTGTCCTCAAACATTTCATTTTCAAAAGAAGAGCTGGGGATAAGGGGAGGGCTAAAATTCCCCCCACCCTTCTTGTATTTAAATTTCTTAAAGGGAAACAAAAGGAGTCATGCGGGGAGTGCTTATCTTCCTCGAAGGCTCAGATTCGGGTGTCTAAATGTGTGTGGATGTAAAAAAGATGAGAAAAAAGGAAAGATAGGTACTATGTTTGAGGAAAGGAACCTGGATGTTTTGGCTCTGAGTGAAACGAAGCTCAAGGGTAAAGGGGAAGAGTGGTTTGGGAATGTCTTGGGAGTAAAGTCAGGGGTTGGTGAAAGGACAAGAGCAAAGGAAGGAGTAGCACTACTCATGAAGCAGTTGTTGTGGGAATAACTGATAGAGTGCATGAAAGTAAATTCTAGAGTGATATGGGTAAAACTGAAAGTGGATGGAGAGATATGGGTGATTATTGGTGCCTATGCACCTGGTCATGAGAAGAAAGATCATGAGAAGCAAGTGTTTTGGGAACAGCTGAGTGAGTATGTTAGCAGCTTTGATGCATGAGACCAGGCTATAATGATGGGTGACTTGAATGCAAAGGTGAGTAATGTGGCAGTTGAGGATATAATTGGTGTACATTGGGTGTTCAGTGTTGTAAATGGCAATGGTGAAGAGCTTGTGGCTTTCTGTGCTGAAAGAGGCCTGGTGATTGGGAATGCCAGCTTTAAAAAGAGAGATATACATAGGTATACGTATGTGAGTAGGAGAGATGGCCAGAGGGTGTTATTGGATAACATGTTAATTGATAGGTATGTGAAAGGGAGACTTCTGGAAGTTAATGTGCTGAGAGGGGCAGCTGGAAGGATGTCTGATCATTATCTTGCGGAGGCGAAGGTGAAGATTTGTAGAGGTTTTCAGGAAAGAAGAGAGAATGTTGGGGAGAAGAGAGGGTGAGAGTAAGTGAGCTTGGAAAGGAGACTTGTGTGAGGAAAGTACCAGGAGAGGTTAAATGCAGAATGGAAAAAGGTGAGCAATTGACGTAAGGGGAGTGGGGGAGGAATGGGATGTATTTAGGGAAGCAGTGATGGCTTGTGCAAAAGATGCTTGTAGCATGAGATTGGTGGGAGGTGGGCAGATTAGAAAGGGGAGTGAGTGGTGGGATGAAGAAGTAAGATTGTTAGTGAAAGAGAAGAGAGAGGCATTTGGATGATTTTTCAGGGAAGTTGTGCAAATGACTGGGAAATGTATAAAAGAATGAGGCAAGAGAAAGGTGCAAGAGGTGAAAAAGTGGGCAAATGAGAGCTGGGTAGAGAGAGAGTATCATTAAATCTTAGGGAAAATAAAAAGATGTTTTGGAAGGAAGTAAATTAAATGCATATGACAAGAGAATGAATAGGAACATCAGTAAACAACGCAAATGGAGAGGTAATAACAAGTAGTGATGAAGTGAGGAGATGGAGTAAATATTTTGAAGGTCTGTTGAATGTGTTTGATGACAAAGTGGCAGATATAGGTGTGCTTCGGTCGGGGTGGTGCGCAAAGTGAAAGGGGTCACAGAGACTTGTTTGGTAAACAGAGAAGAGCTAGTGAAAGCTTTGAGGAAGATGAAAGCCAGCAAGGCAGCAGGTTAGGATGGTATTGCTGTGGAATCTTTTAGAAAATGGGTAGACTGTGTTGTTAACTGGTTGGAGAAGATATCAAATGTATGTATGGATCATGGTGAAGTGCCTGAGGAATGGTGTAATGCATGCATATTGCCACTGTACAAAGGCAAAGGGGATAAAGGTGAGGGTTTAAATTACAAAGGCATAAGTTTGTTGAGTATTTCTGGGAAATCATTTGGGAGGGTATTGATTGAGATTGTAAAGGCATGTACAGAGCATCAGAATGGGGAAGAGCAGTGTGGTTTCATTAGTAATACAGGATGTGTGGATCAGGTGTTTGCTTTCAAGAATGTGTGAGAAATACTAAGGAAAACAAATGGATTTGCATGTAGCATTTGTGGATCTGGAGAAGGCATAAGGTTGATAGAGATGCTTTGTAGAAGGTTTTAAGAGTATTTGGTGTGGGAGGTAAGTTGTTAGAAGCAGTGAAAACTTTTTACCAAGGATGTAAGGCATGTGTACGAGTAGGAAGAGAGGAAAGTGACTGATTCTCAGTGAATGTCAGTTGCAGCAGGGGTGAGTGAAGTCTCCATGGTTGCTTAATTTGTTTATGGATGGGGTTATTAGGGAGGTGAATGCAAGAGTTTTGGAGAGAGGGACAAGAATGCAGTCTGCTGTGGATGAGAGGGCTTGGGAAGTGAGTCAGTTGTTGTTCGCCGATGATACAGCGCTGGTAGCTGATTCTGGTGAGAAACTGGAGAAGTTGGCGACTGAGAAGAAAGAAGAAAGTTGAGAGTAAGTGTGAATAGCAGCAAGGATGAAGGACAAGTTAATTGGGAGATAAGTTTGAATGGAGAAGACTGGAGGAAGTGAAGCGTCTTAGACTTAAAAGCAAATGGAACATGGAAGCACAAGCGAGTCACAGGGTGGGGGAAGGGGACAAAGGTTCTGGAAGTATTGCAGAAAGTGAGGAAGGCGAGAACATTATTTCGGAGAGCAAAAATGGGTATGTCTGAATGAATAGTGGTTCCAACAATGTTATATAGTTGCGAGGCAGGGGCTATAGATAAGGTTGTGTCATGGAGGGTGGATGTGTTGGAAATTAAATGTTTAATATATTCTTATTATTCATTCTCCTGCATCAGCAAGAAAACAGAAAAAAGAATGGCCCAACCCACCCACATACACATGTATATACATAAACACCTACACACACACATACACATACATACACATTTCAACGCATACATACATACATATACATACACAGACACATACGTATATAGAATTACACATATTCATACTTGCTGCCTTCCTCCATTCCCATTGCTATCCTTCTACACATAAAATAGCAATCCCTCCTGTGAGGTAGTGCTAGGAAAAGACAAAAAAGGCCACATTCATTCACACTCAGTCTCTAGCTGTCATGTGTAATGCACCAAAACCACAGCTCCCTTTCCACATCCAGGCCCCACAAAACTTTCCATGGTTCACCCCAGATGCTTCACATGCCCTGGTTCAATCCACTGACAGCATGTCCATCTTGGTACACCACATCATTCCAATTCACTCTATTCCTTACATGCCTTTCACCCTCCTATATGTTCAGGCCCCAATCACTCAAAATATTTTTCACTCCATCCTTCCACTTCCAATTTGGTTTCCCGCTTCTCCTCGTTCCTTCTACCTCAGACACATATATCCTCTTTGTCAATCTTTCCTCATTCATTCTCCCCATGTGACCAAACCATTTCAACACACCCTCTTCTGCTCTCTCAACCACATACTTTTCATTACCACACATCTCTCTTACCCTTTCATTACTTACTTGATCAAACCACCTCACACCCCATATTGTCCTCAAACATTTCATTTCCAACACATTCATCCTCTTCCGCACAACCCGATCTATAGCCCATACCTCGTAATATAACATTGTTGGAACCACTATTCCTTCAAACATACCCGTTTTTGCTCTCTGAGATAACGTTCTTCCCTTCCACACATTCTTCAATGCTTCCTGAACCTTTGCCTCCCCACCTACCCGTGACTCACTTCCGCTTCCATGGTTCCATCCACTGCTAAATCCACTCCTAAATATCTAAAACACTTCACTTCCTCCAGTTTTTCTCCATTTAAACTTACCTCCCAATTCACTTGTCCCTCAACCCTACTGAGCCTAATAATCTTGCTCATATTTACATTTACTCTAAGCTTTCTTCTTTCACACACTTTACCAAACTCAGTAACCAACTTTGCAGTTTCTCACCCAAATCAGCCACTAGCGCTGTATCATCAGCGAACAATGACCGTTTCACTTCCCAAGCCCTCTCACTTACAACAGACTGCATGCTTGCCCCTCTCTCCAAAACTCTTGCATTGACCTCCCTAACCACCCCATCCATAAACAAATCAAACAATCACAGAGATATCTCCCCTGCCGCAAACTGACATTCACTGGCAACCAATCACTCTCCTCTCTTCATACTCGTACATATGCCTTACATCCTTGGTAAAAACTTTTCACTGCTTCTATATCACTTTCTACAAAGAAGGAGACTAAAGGGGACAGAACTTACTGAAAGGGGAAACAGAAGAAGAGTCATGTGGGGAGTGCCCATTCTCCTTGAAGGCTCAGATTGGGGTGTGTAAATGTGTGTGGATGTAACCAAGATGAGAAAAAAGGAGAGATAGGTAGTATCTTTGCGGAAAGGACCCTGGATGTTTTGGCTCTGAGTGAAACGAAGCTCAAGGGTAAAAGGGACGAGTGGTTTGGGAATGTTTTGGGAATAAAGTCAGGGGTTAGTGAGAAGACAAGAGCAAAGGAAGGAGTAGCACTCCTCCTGAAGCAGGAGTTGTGGGAATATGTGATAGAGTGTAAAAAAGTAAACTCTAGATTGATATGGATAAAACTGAAAGTGGATGAAGAGAAATGGGTGATAATTGGAGTCTATGCACTTGGTCATGAGAAGAAAGATCATGAGAGGCAAGTGTTTTGGGAGCCGCTGAGTGAGTCTGTTAGCAGCGTCAATGCACAAGACTGGGTTATAGTGATTGGTGACTTTAGTGCAAAAGTGAGTAATGTGGCAGTTGAGTGAATAATTGGTGGACATGGGGTGTTCAGTGTTGTAAATAGAAATGGTGAAGAGCTTGTGGATTTGTGTGCTGAAAAAGGACTAGTGATTGGGAATACCTGGTTTAAAAAGAGCGATATACATAAATGTACATATGAGAGTAGGAGAGATGGCCAGAGGGCATTACTGGATTACTTGTTAATTGATAGGCATGTAAAAGAGAGACTTTTGGATGTTAATGTGCTGAGAGGGGCAACTAGAGGGATGTCAAATCACTAGCTTATGGAGGTGAAGGTGGATTTGTGTGCTGAAAAAGGACTAGTGATTGGGAATACCTGGTTTAAAAAGAGCGATATACATAAATGTACATATGAGAGTAGGAGAGATGGCCAGAGGGCGTTACTGGATTACATGTTAATTGATAGGCATGTAAAAGAGAGACTTTTGGATGTTAATGTGCTGAGAGGGGCAACTAGAGGGATGTCAAATCACTAGCTTACGGAGGCGAAGGTGAAGATTTGTAGAGGTTTTCAGAAAAGAAGAGAGAATGTTGGGGAGAAGAGAGTGGTAAGAGTAAGTGAGCTTGGAATGAAGACTTGTGTGAGGAAACACCAGGAGAGATTGAGTGCAGAATGGAAAAAGGTGACAGCAAATGATGTAAGGGGGGGTGGGGGAGGAATGGGATGAATTTAGGAAAGCAGTGATGGTTTGTGCAAAAAAGATGCATGTGGTGGGAGGTGGGCAGATTAGAAAGGGTAGTGAATGGTGGGATAAAGAAGTAAGATTGTTAGTGAAAGAGAAGAGAGAGGTGTTTGGATGATTTTTGCAGGGAAATAGTGTAAATGACTGGGAGATGTATAACAGAAAGTGGCAGGTCAAGAGAAAGATAGATGTGAAAAAGAGAGCAAATGAGAGTTGGGGTGAGAGAGTATCATCAAATTTTAGGGATAATAAAAAGATGTTTTGGAAGGAGGTAAATAAAGTGTGTGAGACAAGAGAACAAATGGGAACATCAGTGAAGGGAGCAAATGGGGAGGTAATAACAAATATTGATGAAGTGAGAAAGAGATGGAGTGAATATTTTGAAGGTTTGTTGAATGTACCTAATGATAGAGTGGCAGATATAGGGTGTTTTGGTCAGGGTGGTGTGCGAAGTCAGAGGGACAGAGAGTAGTGAAAGCTTTGCAGAAGATGAAAGCTGGCAAGGCGGCGGGTTTGGATGGAATTTCAGTGGAAATTATCAAAAAAAAAAAGGGGGTGACTATGTTGTGGATTGGTTGTTAAGGATATTCAATGTATGTATGGATCATGCTGAAAGTGCCTGATGACTGGCAAAATGCATGCATAGCGCCAATGTACAAAGGCAAAGGGGATAAAGGTGAGTGTTTACATTACAGAGGCATAAGTTCGTTGAGTATTCCAGGGAAATTAATGGGAAGGTATTGATTGAGAGGGTGAAGGCATGTACAGAGCATCCGATTGGGGAGGAGCAGGTTGGATTCAGAAGTAATAGAGGATGTGTGGATCAGGTGTTTGCTTTCAAGAATGTATGCGAAAAATACTTAGAAAAACAGATGGAGTTGTGTGTAGCATTTATGGATCTGGAGAAGGCATATGATAGGAGGGAGAGAGATGCTTTGTGGCAGGTTTTAAGAGTATATGGTGCGGGAGGTAAGTTGCTAGAAGCAGTGAAAAGATTTTACCAGGGATGTAAGTCATGTGTACGAGTAGGAAGAGAGGAAAGTGATTGGTTCCCAGTGAATGTTGGTTTGCAGCAGGGGTGCGTGATGTCTCAGTAGTTGTTGAATATGTTTTTGGAAGGAGTTGTTAGGGAGGTAAATGCAAGTTTTGGAGAGAGGGGCAAGTATGCAGTCTGTTGTGGATGAGAGGGCTTGGGAAGTGAGTCAGGAGTTGTTCACTGATGATACAGCCATGGTGGCTGATTCAGGTAAGAAACTGCAGAAGTTGGTGACTGAGTTTGGTAAAGTGTGAGAAAGAAGAAAGTTGGGAGTAAATGTGAATAAGAGCAAGATTATCAGGCTCAGCAGGGTTGAGGGACAAGTTAATTGGAAGGTAAGTTTGAATGGAGAAAAACTGGAGGAGGTGAAGTGTTTCAGATATCTGGGAGTGGACTTACCAGCAGATGGAACCATGGAAGCGGAAGTGAGTCACAGGGTGGGGGAAGGTTCTCTGAGCATTGAAGAATGTGTGAAAGGCAAGAACATTATCTCAGAGAGCAAAAATGGCTGTTTCAAGGTAGAGTGGTTCCAACAATGTTATATGGTTGCGAGGCATGAGCTGTAGATAGGGTTGTGCAGTGGAGGGTGGATGTGTTGGAAGTGAAATGTCTGAGGACATTATGTGGTGTGAGGTGGTTTAATAGAGTAAATAATGAAAGGGTAAGAGAGATGTGTGGTAAAAAAAAAAAAAAAAAAAGTGTGGTTGAGAAAGCAGAAGAGGGTGTGTTGAAATGTTTGGACACATGGAGAGAATGAGTGATTAAAGATTGACTAAGAGGATATATGTATCAGAGTTGGAGGGAAGAAGGAGAAACAGGAGGTGGAAGGATGGAGTGAAAAAGATTTTGAAAAATTTGTGTAAGTAACACTTGGGGAAAGATAAGAAAATGTATCTGGAATCTGTGTACCTAGGAAAAGAGCATCAAAAACTTGACAGAAATGCCTTGTGGAAGATACTTCAAATAGACGGTGAGGGAGAAAAATTACTAGATGCAGTGGGTTTTAGTGGAAGAATAAGGCATGTGTATAAGTAGGAAGGGAGGAGATGCAGTGGTTACAAATGAAGGTGGGTCTTTATCAAGGATGTGCTGTCACCATGGATGTTTAAGCTCTTCATGGACACGGTGGTGAAGAAGCTAAATGTGAAGGTCTCAAAGACAGGAGCAGGTCTCACTATGCTGGGGATGAGGGAGCCTGGGAGGAAGCTCAGTGGCTGTTAACAAATGACACAGTTCTAGTGACATACTCAAGAGATAAAATGCAAAAGTTGGTGTCCAAGTTTGGGAGAGTGTGAAAAAGGAAGAAGCTGAGAGAGTTAAGGAGAAAAAGTAAGGTAATGAGGTTTAGCATGAGGGTGAGATGAGTTGGTTTGATAGAGAGTTTCAACAAGCAGAACCATGAGGAAATGTAGCTTTACATATATGGAAGTGGCTGTAGCAGAGTTGGAGAAGGAGCATAAGTCCTGGGAGCAATGAGGAATGTGTGGAAAGGAAAGTCACTATTTGTGAAAACAAAGATGACTCAGTTTAATGGCACAGCAAGACCCAGCAGTGTTGTGTGCGTACAAGATTTGAGTCTAGGTTTGAAAGACTGGAAAATGGTGGACATGTCAGAAATGAAATGCTTCTTGGGTTGAGAATTCTAAAGAATGGAAGAGGGTGAATATGTCAGAAATGAAATAAATGAGAACAAAATGTGTTATGAATAAGGTTGATTATGTAAGGGAGGACACTGTATGGGAGATGTATATTAGCAAAAAGAGCATGATTCATAGAGCTGACCAAAGTGTGCTGACATGTCTGGACATATGAAAAGCATGAGCAAAAAGAGAATGACTAACTGACTAAGAAGATATACGTGTTAGCAGTGTACGAATCATTGGGCACAGGGAGACTAAGAACAATATATTCTATTATTTATTTTATTTTGCTTTATCGCTGTCTCCCGCGTTTGCGAGGTAGCGCAAGGAAACAGACGAAAGAAATGGCCCAACCCACCCCCATACACAATGTATACACACACACGTCCACGCACGCAAATATACATACCTATACATCTCAATGTACACATATATATACATACACAGACACATATATATATACCCATGCACACAATTCACACTGTCTGCCCCCATTCACTCCCATTGCCACCTTGCCACACATGGAATACCTTCCCCCTCCCCCCTCATGTGTGTGAGGTAGCACTAGGAAAAGACAACAAAGGCCCCATTCGTTCACACTCAGTCTCTAGCTGCCACGCAATAATGCACGAAACCACAGCTCCCTTACCACATCCAGGCCCCACACAACTTTCCATGGTTTACCCCAGACACTTCACATGCCCTGATTCAATCCACTGACAGCACGTCCACCCCGGTATACCACATCAATCCAATTCACTCTATTCCTTGCCCTCCTTACACCCTCCCGCATGTTCAGGCCACGATCACACAAAATCTTTTTCACTCCATCTTTCCACCTCCAATTTGGTCTCCCACTTCTCCTCGTTCCCTCCACCTCCGACACATATATCCACTTGGTCAATCTTTCCTCACTCATTCTCTCCATGCGCCCAAACCATTTCAAAACACCCTCTTCTGCTCTCTCAACCACGCTCTCTTTATTTCCACACATCTCTCTTATCCTTACATTACTTACTCGATCAAACCACCTCACACCACACATTGTTCTCAAACATCTCATTTCCAGCACATCCACCCTCCTGCGCACAACTCTATCCATAGCCCACGCCTCGCAACCATACAACATTGTTGGAACCACTATTCCTTCAAACATACCCATTTTTGCTTTCCGAGATAATGTTCTCGACTTCCACACATTCTTCAAGGCTCCCAGGATTTTTGCCCCCTCCCCCACCCTATGATTCACTTCCGCTTCCATGGTTCCATCCGCTGCCACATCCACTCCCAGATATCTAAAACACTTTACTTCCTCCAGTTTTTCTCCATTCAAACTTACCTCCCAATTGACTTGACCCTCAACAATACTCTACCTAATAACCTTGCTCTTATTCACATTTACTCTTAACTTTCTTCTTTCACACACTTTACCAAACTCAGTCACCAGCTTCTGCAGTTTCTCACATGAATCAGCCACCAGCACTGTATCATCAGCGAACAACAACTGACTCACTTCCCAAGCTCTCTCATCCACAACAGACTGCATACTTGCCCCTCTTTCCAAAACTCTTGCATTCACCTCCCTAACAACCCCATCCATAAACAAATTAAACAACCATGGAGACATCACACACCCCTGGCGCAAACCTACATTCACTGAGAACCAATCACTTTCCTCTCTTCCTACACGTACACATGCCTTACATCCTCGATAAAAACTTTTCACTGCTTCTAACAACTTGCCTCCCACACCATATATTTTTAATACCTTCCACAGAGCATCTCTATCAACTCTATCATATGCCTTCTCCAGATCCATAAATGCTACATACAAATCCATTTGTTTTTCTAAGCATTTCTCACATACATTCTTCAAAGCAAACACCTGATCCACACATCCTCTACCACTTCTGTAACCACACTGCTCTTCCCCAATCTGATGCTCTGTACATGCCTTCACCCTCTCAATCAATACCCTTCCATATAATTTACCAGGAATACTCAACAAACTTATACCTCTGTAATTTGAGCACTCACTCTTATCCCCTTTGCCTTTCTACAATAGCACTATGCACGCATTCCGCCAATCCTCAGGCACCTCACCATGAGTCATACATATATTAAATAACCTTACCAACCAGTCAACAATACAGTCACCCCCTTTTTTAATAAATTCCACTGCAATACCATCCAAACCTGCTGCCTTGCCGGCTTCCATCTTCCACAAAGCTTTTACTACCTCTTCTCTGTTTACCAAATCATTTTCCCTAACCCTCTCACTTTGCACACCACCTCGACCAAAACACCCTATATCTGCCACTCTATCATCAAAAACATTCAACAAACCTTCAAAATACTCACTTCATCTTCTCACATCACCACTACTTGTTATCACCTCCCCATTTGCGCCCTTCACTGAAGTTCCCATTTGCTCCCTTGTCTTACGCACTTTATCTACCTCCTTCCAAAATAACTTTTTATTCTCCCTAAAATTTAATGATACTCTCTCACCCCAACTCTCATTTGCCCTCTTTTTCACCTCTTGCACCTTTCTCTTGACCTCCTGTCTCTTTCTTTTATACATCTCCCACTCAATTGCATTTTTTCCCAGCAAAAATCGTCCAAATGCCTCTCTCTTCTCTTTCACTAATAATCTTACTTCTTCATCCCACCACTCACTACCCTTTCTAATCAACCCACCTCCCACTCTTCTCATGACACAAGCATCTTTTGCGCAATCCATCACTGATTCCCTAAATACATCCCATTCCTCCCCCACTCACCTTACTTCCATTGTTCTCACCTTTTTCCATTCTGTACTCAGTCTCTCCTGGTAATTCCTCACACAAGTCTCCTTCCCAAGCTCACTTACTCTCACCACCCTCCTCACCCCAACATTCACTCTTCTTTTCTGAAAACCCATACAAATCTTCACTTTAGCCTCCACAAGATGATGATCAGACATCCCTCCAGTTGCACCTCTCAGCACATTATCATCCAAAAGTCTCTCTTTTGCGCGCCTGTCAATTAACATGTAATCCAATAATGCTCTCTGGCCATCTCTCCTACTTACATACATATACTTATGTATATCTTGCTTTTTAAACCAGGTATATGAAATATGAAAAGATGAAATAGAAAAGTCCTTGATTTACTGGGGCCTGAACATACAGGAGGATGAGAGGCGTGCATTGGAGTCAGCAAATAGGAGCAATTTATACAGAGGTTACATTCCATCAATGGCATGTGAGGCAGTCAAGGGAAACACATATTAGCCTGTAGGGCCTGAATGTGGATGCAAGCCCTGGTTTCACTGCATTATACAAGACAGAAAGAGTGAATGTAAACAAATGAGGCCATTCTTTGTCTATTCTTGACACTACACTCCTAGAGAAGGGATTGGTGAACAATCATGAACAAATTTAATAAAATTCATGCCATTTCCTTCAGTTCAAAGCATTAACCCTTTCAGTGTAAAACTGAATTTTTTTGTCCAACACCAGAGCTCAAAAAAGTGCAAAATAACTGTATTATGAAAAGTGAAAAAAAGGAAGACAATTCTTTTCCTTTCTTAAGAATAAGCCATTCCTAGTTTAAGAAATGAACATTATCTACCAAACTAGCTAATCCCATATGGGCAAGTTACATTCACTCAACATTTCCTTTTTTTTCCTTTCTTATATGCAAAGGAGCAAAAAAATTTAAATTTTTTTGTTCTTCTTCCTAACAATTGAGAATTGAACATTTGTAGCTTAGGAGAAACATTATACATCAGAATGGTCAATCGTAAGTAAAAGAAGCATGGGCACAGCAAGAGGAAGGCTGTGGACAATGTGATGGGTGTCAAAAACATGGTTAGTCCCTAGAAAACAGTCACTATCACCCACTATGGTCACTAGTGGGTTACTGAGGCCATAAGACAACTCATCCTTAGTTTGGATTACTATCTATGAACAATCAACACTGGGCAGCAACTTGTGGTGAGAAAATATGTGCCTTGACTGAGGACAATTGACTACGAGAGAACTGAAAGGATTAACAGTATGACAGACCTAGGTCTACTGACAATTATGTTAATTATTATAACAAAACTTTTCCTTCTGCAAGTATATTCATCATATGAAAATACACAATTCACTTTTTTTTTTTACATTCCTGAAGTATATTCATATGAAAATACACAATTCACTTCTTTTTACATTCTACAATTTTACAAAACATAAAGGTTAGGAAGGGGTAAGAGTGGGGTAATGGAGATTTTGAGCAATTAAGGCTTGAATGTGCAGGAGAGTGAAAGGCATGCATGGGATAGAGTGAAATGGAATGATGTGATATGTTGGGGTCAACGTGCAGTCAACAATCTGAGTCAGGGTATGTGATGCTTCTAAGGTAAACCATGAAAAGGTCTCTGGAGCCTGGTTGTGGATAGAGAGCTGTGGTTTTGGTGCATTACACATAAAAGATAGAGATAGGATGTGGCCTGTCTTCTGTTCTTGGCAATACCTCTCTAATGCAGGATATGGTGATCAAGTATGAAGAAAAAAAAATTACTGTCATATCCTTGTCTAAAAGATGAAATGAATGGTCAATGACCCTGGTAGCAGGATCAGGCTGTTACAGTGCAGTGCAGTATTGCATCATGCTACCTGAATCTATGGGCATTTTCATAATATGACTGTCTTTTCTTTTTTTTTTTATTTTGCTTTGTCGCTGTCTCCCGCGTTTGCGAGGAAGCGCAAGGAAACAGACGGAAGAAATGGCCCAACCCACCCCCATACACAATGTATATACATACATGTCCACACACGCAAATATACATACCTATACATCTCAATGTACACATATATATACACACACAGACACATACATATATACCCATGAACACAATTCACACTGTCTGCCTTTATTCATTCCCATCGCCACCTCGCCACACATGGAATACCATCCCCCTCCCCCCTCATGTGTGCGAGGTAGCACTAGGAAAGACAAAAAAGGCCCCATTCATTCACACTCAGTCTCTAGCTATCATGCAATAATGCCCGAAACCACAGCTCCCTTTCCACATCCAGGCCCCACACAGCTTTCCATGGTTCACCCCAGACGCTTCACATGCCCTGACTCAATCCACTGACAGCACGTCAACCCCGGTATACCACATCGATCCAATTCACTCTATTCCTTGCCCTCCTTTCACCCTCCTGCATGTTCAGGCCACGATCACACAAAATCTTTTTCACTCCATCTTTCCACCTCCAATTTGGTCTCCCACTTCTCGTTCCCTCCACCTCCGACACATATATCCTCTTGGTCAACCTTTCCTCACTCATTCTCTCCATGTGCCCAAACCATTTCAAAACACCCTCTTCTGCTCTCTCAACCACGCTCTTTTTATTTCCACACATCTCTCTTACCCTTACATTACTTACTCGATCAAACCACCTCACACCACACATTGTCCTCAAACATCTCATTTCCAGCACATCCACCCTCCTGCGCACAACTCTATCCATAGCCCATGCCTCGCAACCATACAACATTGTTGGAACCACTATTCCTTCAAACATACCCATTTTTGCTTTCCGAGATAATGTTCTCGACTTCCACACATTCTTCAAGGCTCCCAGGATTTTCGCCCCCTCCCCCACCCTATGATTCACTTCTGCTTCCATGGGTCCATCCACTGCCAGATCCACTCCCAGATATCTAAAACACTTTACTTCCTCCAGTTTTTCTCCATTCAAACTTACCTCCCAATTGACTTGACCCTCAACAATACTGTACCTAATAACCTTGCTCTTATTTACATTTACTCTTAACTTTCTTCTTTCACACACTTTACCAAACTCAGTCACCAGCTTCTGCAGTTTCTCACATGAATCAGCCATCAGCGCTGTATCATCACCGAACAACAACTGACTCACTTCCCAAGCTCTCTCATTCACAACAGACTTCATACTTGCCCCTCTTTCCAAAACTCTTGCATTCACCTCCCTAACAACCCCATCCCTAAACAAATTAAACAGCCATGGAGACATCACACACCCCTGCCGCAAACCTACATTCACTGAGAACCAATCACTTCCCTCTCTTCCTACACGTACACATGCCTTACATCCTCGATAAAAACTTTTCACTGCTTCTAACAACTTGCCTCCCACACCATATATTCTTAATACCTTCCACAGAGCATCTCTATCAACTGTATCATATGCCTTCTCCAGATCCATAAATGCTACATACAAATCCATTTGCTTTTCTAAGTATTTCTCACATACATTCTTCAAAGCAAACACCTGATCCATACATCCTCTACCACTTCTGAAACCACACTGTCTTTTCTTTATTGATCAATTATTCATTAATCAAACCTTCACTTTATTATTAAGAAAAATAAGAACTGTGTTCTTACCATTTCCTTAAAGAAAATTGTGTTCACGCCATCTCTCTCAACAAGCATTAGGTATTTAATCAATATGTTCTTGATAGGTGGTGTAATTACCCATTGTACTGTAAAGGGAGGGAGTCTCACACTTGTAGGGCAACAACTCTTGAACATTCTCCAATAACAAACAACTTCTTAAATTTATGTATCCTGTCTTCATTGACCATGTCTTTATTCATCTTATTCCATTAATCCACCAATCTTATACTGTTAGAGAACTTCTTTAAATCTTTTTTAAAAACATTTTTCCTTAATTTCATGTTATGTTCCCAGGTTGCTCTATCCTTACATCTTTCAAAGAACAGCTAACTTTAAATGTCATCAATTGGTTTGAAAAACTTAACAGTAAGTGATAACATCATCTCTCACTCATCTTTCTTTCAAGGTGGGCAAACTTAAAGCCTTTCCTTGTAACTCAGTTTTCTAAATTCTGGTATCACCTTTGCTGCCATCCTGTGGACCTTCTCGATGAGCTCTCTCTGCTTCTTTAAGTTGGGTGACCAAAACTATGAAGTATATTCTAGTTTTGGCCTTATGTAGGATATGAATAGCTTGGTAAACATTTCCTTATCCATACACTTAATTGCTACTCTAATATATGCCAGCAAAAGTTTGTCTCCTTAACAATCCTGCTAGTGTGGGACTCCAGTGAAGTTTGGGTCAATGTCGACTCCCAAGTCCATTTCTCACACGCAAAATTCTGAAGCTTACTTTCTGCTAGATAATAATCATACTAAAGCCTTCCCTCAATTTGATCCATCCTCATTATTTTATGTGAGCTCAGGTTGAATCTCATTAAACTGTGTGTGTGTGTGTGTGTGTGTGTGTGTGTGTGTGTGTGTGTGTGTGTGTGTGTGTGTGTGTGTGTGTCTGTGTGTGTGTCTGTGTCTGTGTGTCTATGTCTGTGTCTGTGTCTGTGTGTGTCTATCTGTGTGTGTCTGTGTCTGTCTGTCTGTGTGTCTGTCTGTCTGTGTGTCTGTCTGTCTGTGTGTCTGTTTGTCTGTGTGTGTGTGTGTCTGTCTGTGTCAGTCTGTTTGTCTGTATGTGTGTGTGTGTGTGTGTGTCTGTGTGTCTGTGTCCGTGTGTCTGTGTCTGTGTGTGCGTGTGTCTGTGTGTGCGTGTGTCTGTGTCTGTGTCTGTGTGTGTGGGTGTGTCTGTGTCTGTGTGTGTGTGTGTGTGTGTCTGTGTGTGTGTGAGAGAGATACATTCCTGAATTGCTCTGAACTCCTTACTCTGTGGGAAAGCAAAGATTCCATTAACCAGACACTCCCCTTTCCACAAGACAGAGTTATGGTTGCTACTTGTGCACCAAAACATCAAATAAGGTCAACAGGACAGAACCAAAGATAATGGAGGTTTGACCAGATGATATTCATCCACAGGCTGGCATTTTCCCCCAAAATAATACTATTTTGCACCACACTTCTATTGTCAATCTCCCTGTCTGAGGCCCCAAACACTTGAAGTCTTCAAAAGAACCAGAAAACACACAAAATACCAGAAAAATCTAATAAGAGAAACACCAACAGTAAATAGAGAGGCATTGAAAGTAAAAACAGCAACAACAATCACTTCATAGAAATTAGAAATACAAAAAAAATATGAATATCCTATAACTCTGACCAAAGCATACTTACAGTGCACACCACACTCTTTAGAATCTAAAAAAGTTAAAGAAAAAAAAAAGAAAACCAGATGGTTGGTAAAAGAGAATTCTGAGTCGCCAAGCACATAAGTCCTGTGGACTAAGTGGGTCAGCACCATCATCAATGAGGCAACTCCAACTGATCAAAGTTGGTTCTACAATGCACAAGCTGTCACTACCACAGTATGGTTGTTTGTAACGAGTAGGAAAAGCCAGTAATGCCCCACTAGTTAGGCTGGGTGTTGGAAGGTTTTAACTTTCTAAATATCCTACAGATATTTCTCACTGCTTGTGGGATAAAGTGGCTGAGGATATCTAACTTTTGTTAATCTCATTCTTTGCTACTTGCAGTCTCACCCTCTTAAGAAAAAAGAATGTTATTCTAACACAGACAAGAATAGCAAAAAACTCAGCTGGGTACAAAGTCTTACATAGGTAGTCAAAACATGGGCAACATGACTGAGTAATGTTATCAACAGCCAGATGCTACCCACTGTCTTAGATATACTGATACATTCAAAATATAATGGATCATTAACAATTACTAAATTACAGTGTGTCAACTTCATTCGATTAATTAGAAGTTCCTTTACAAAAAAATATGGAAGGCACTACAATGCCTTCTTAGTCACTACAGCATACGTTTAAAAAGATATGTATCTAACTTTAATATTACTCCCACGTTTATTGATGAACTAACCCTGAAGAACTCAAACTCTCTAACTCACCAAAACTGACTTTTGCAGGCGGTACAGATCACTCTTTTTGCTCGGCATTCTTTAGCTTGGACTACAATATTACAGTTGGGACCAGGGCAGAACCGTAACTGGGGATGGCTTCGCACATAGTCAGCAAAGGCATATTGCTGGTATTTTTCTTTCAGTCGTGGACGTTTTAGTAATGGGACTACAAAGTCTTCTGGGGCCAGCACCTGACAGTTATTGCCCATACATTCAATTCCTGGGGAAGTGCAATATTGTCAATCAGAGAAATAAGCCTAATGTAAACATGTTACAAGAGAATCTGAGCTGCATGAGCATGTTCGTCTGAAATGACACCTAATCTTATCTTAAAAATCTTGCTGAATGAACTAGAAACAAATTTCTGTTTATTTATTATATTATTCATCAAACTTTGTCGCTGTCTAAGCAAAATGAAACAGACGAAAGAATGACCCAAACCACCCACATACACAGGTGTATACATACATGCCCATACACACACATATACATACCTATACATTTCAATGTATACATACATATACATATATACACATATTCATATTTCCTGCCTCCATCCATTCCCATCACCTTCCGTCACACATGAAGCGGCACCAGCTCACCCGTGCATGCATGAGGTAGTGGTACGAAAAGACAACAAAGGCCACATTCGTTCACACTCGGTCTCTAGCTGTCATGTGTAATGCACCGAAACCACAGCTCCCTGTCCACATAGAGGCCCCACAAAACTTTCCATGGTTTACTAAAGATGCTTCACATGCCCTGGTTCAATCCATTGGCAGCATGTCGACCCCAGTATACCACATTGTTCCAATTCACTCTGTTCCTTGCACACCTTTCACCCTCCTGTATGTTCAGGCCCCGATCGCTCAAAATCTATTTCACTCCATCCTTCCACCTCCAATTTGGCCTCCCACTTCTCCTCATTCCCTCCACCTCTGACACATATATCCTCTTGGTCAATCTTCCCTCATCATTCTCTCCATGTGACCAAACCATTTCAAAACACCCTCTTCTGCTCTCAACCACACTCTTTTTATTACCACACATCTCTCTTACCCTTTCATTACTTACTCGATCAAACCACCTCACACCACATATTGTCCTCAAACATCTCATTTCCAACACATCCACCCTCCTGCGCACAACCCTATCTATAGCCCATGACTCGCAACCATGTAACATTGTAGGAGCCACTATTCCTTCAAACATACATATTTTTGCTCTCCGAGATAATGTTCTGGCTTTCCACACATTCTTCAACCCTTCCACACTTCAACACGCTGCCAAATCCACTCCCAGATATCTAAAACACTTCACTTCCTCCAGTTTTTCTCCATTCAAACTTACCTCCCAATTAACTTGTCCCTCAATCCTACCGAACCTAATAATCTTGCTCATATTTACATTTACTCTCAGCTTTCTTCTTTCACACACTTTACTAAACTCAGTCACCAGCTTCTGCAGCTTCTCACCCAAATCAGCCACTAGCACTATATCATCACCGAACAACAACTGACTCACTTCCCAAGCTCTCTCATTCACAACAGACTACATACTTGCCCCTCTCTCCAAAACTCTTGCATTCACCTCCCTAACAATCCCATCCATAAACAAATTAAATAACCATGGAGACATTACACACTCCTGCCACAAACCAACATTCACTGGGAACCAATCACTTTCCTCTCTTCCTACTCGTACACATGCTTTACATCCTCGATAAAACTTTTCACTGCTTCCAGCAACTTACCTCCCACACCATATACTCTTAATACCTTCCACAAAGCATCTCTATCAACTCTATCGTATGCCTTCTCCAGATCCATAAATACTAAATACATATCCATTTGTTTTTTAAGTATTTCTCACAAACATACTTCAAAGCAAACACCTGATCCATACATCCTCTATTACTTCTGAAACCACACTGCTCTTCCCCAATCTGATGCTCTGTACATGCCTTCACCCTCTCAATCAATACCCTCCAATACAATTTCCCAGGAATACTCAACAAACTTATACCTCTGTAACTTGAACACTCACCTTTATCCCCTTTGCCTTTGTAGAATGGCGCTATGCATGCATTCCACCAATCCTCAAGCACCTCACCATGAACGATAAATACACTGAATATCCTCACCAACCAGTCAACAACACAGTCACCCCTATTTTAATAAATTCCACTGCAATGCCATCCAAACCCGCCACCTTGCCAGCTTTCATCTTCCGCAAAGTTTCCACTACCTCTTGTTTGTTTACCAAATCATTCTCCCTGACCCTATCAATTGCACACCTCCTTGACCAAAACACCCTATATCTGCCACTCTATCATCAAACACATTCAATAAACCTTCAAAATACTCACACCATCTCCTCACTTCACCACTAATTGTTATCACCTCCCCATTAGCCCCCTTCACCAAAGTTCCCATTTGTTCTCTTGTCTTACGCACTCTATCTACCCCCTTCCAAAACACCTTATTTTCCCTAAAACTTAATGATAATCTCACCCTGACTCTCATTTTGCCCTCTTTTTCACCTCTTCCACCTTTCTCTTGACCTACTGTGTCTTTCTTTTATACATCTCCCAGTCATTTGCATTTTTTCCCCGCAAAAATTGTCCAAATGCCTCTCTCTTCTCTTTTACTAACGATCTTACTTCTTCATCCCACCACTCACTACCCTTTCTAATCTGCCTACCTCCCACCTTTCTCATGTCACAGTCATCTTTTGCACAAGCCATCATTGCTTCCCTAAACATATCCCATTCCTCCTCCACTCCCCTTATGTCATTTACTCTCAACTTTTTCCATTCTGCACTCAATCTCACCTGGTACTTCCTCACATAAGTCTCCTTCCCAAGCTCACTTACTCTCACCACTCTCTTCACCCCAACATTCTCTCTTCTTTTATGAAAACCCATACAAATCTTCACCTTAGCCTCCACAAAATAATGATCAGACATCCCTCCAGTTGCACCTCTCAGCACATTAACATCCAAAAGTCTCTCTTTCACGCACCTATCAATCAACACATAATCCAATAACACTCTCTGGCCATCTCTCCTACTTACATACGTATACTTATGTATATCTCTCTTTTTAAACCAGGTATTCCCAATCATCAGTCCTTTTTTAGCACACAAATCTACAAGCTCTTCACCATTTCCATTTACAACACTGAACACCCCATGTGCACCAATTATTCCCTCAACTGCTGCATTACTCACCTTTGCATTCAAATCACCCATCACTAAAACCCGGTCTCGTGCATCAAAGCTGCTCCCAAAACACTTGCCTCTCATGATCTTTCTTCTCATGACCAGGTGCATAGGCACCAATAATCATCCATCTCTCTCCATCCACTTTCACTATCACATACTCCCACAACTCCTGCTTCAGGAGTAGTGCTACTCCTTCCCTTGCTCTTGTCCTCTCACTAACCCCTGACTTTACTCCCAAGACATTCCCAAACCACTCTTCCCCTTTACCCTTGAGCTTCGTTTCCCTCAGAGCCAAAACATCCAAGTTCCTTTCCTCAAACATACTACCTATCTCTCCTTTCTTCTCATCTTGGTTACATCCACACACATTCAGATACCCCAATCTGAGCCTTCCAGGAGGATGAGCACTCCCCGCATGACTCCTTCTTCTGTTTCCCCTTCTAGAAAGTTAGAATACAAGGAGGGGAGGGTTTCTAGCCCCCTCGCTCCCATCCCCTTTTATGACACTCAGGGAATTGCGTGGGAAGTATTCTTTCTCCCCTATCGCCAGGGACAGGGGAGAATATCTTTTTGTATTTCAAATATACCCTGAGACAGAAATACTTAGCTAAATATTTCTTTTTCAAACATTGTTTTTTCTGTCTTTGTGAGATATCATGAGGAACAAACCAACATTGTCCCAACTTGCACACATCCAATTCTATGATGTCATGTATAATGCACCAAACCCAAAACGCTCCCATCAACAGCTAAGCCCCATACCAATCCATGGTTTCTCATCACCACTTAATCTTCCCTGGATCAGCTCACTAATAACATGTCACCCTACATACAACACACCATAAAATCAAAATTCTTTCTCCCTCCTGAATGTTCAGGCCTCCATACCCTAAAGCCCCTTTCACTCCATCCTTAGATCTCTTTCACAGCCTTCCCCTCCCGCATGCTCCTCAGACACACAATCTCTTATTTCATTTTTATTCACTCATTCTTTCCGTATGCCTGAACCCTTTCAGTACACCCTGGTTGGCCTTCTAAATCAAACTGTTTGTAACCTAATCTGTCACCAAAAATGACATTCCCTACATGATTAATCCATCTCTTACCAAATATCATCCTCTTGTATTTAATTTTTAATACAATCACCTTTCTCTCCTTTGCATTTAAGGTTCAAGACACATCCATTCAACCCTCTCAGGACTATTGTATCTTCAAACATACCCATCTCTGTCCTTACAGTAAGATACTGACCACTCCCTTCCACATGCTTTTAAATGCACTCAAGAACTTAGGCCTTTCTTTTATGATTCACTTCAGGCCCCACAGTTCCATCCTCAGCCACAGCCACTCCCAGATATATAACAAGACTCTCCACTTCCCTAGGTCCTCCCTATTCAAATTTACACTTAAAATATCCTATCATCCACCCCACCTGCTGCATCACCTCATAACCTTACTTTTGTCCAAATCAACTTTATTTTGCACACTCTCCAAAAGTATGACCACCACCTTCTGGAGCTTCTCTCAGGAAGTCTGCCACCAGAGCCAAGCTATCTGCAGACAATAAATGATTTACCTCCCAAGCCCCCACCCTCTCCCAGCACAATGAAGAACCTTCCCTTGCATCTACCTCCCTCAACACCCTCTCTACAAACAGATATAGGGGACATAGTGAGATTGCACATACTTGATGCAGACCCAACTTAACTGAGAACCAATTAACTTTCTCCCTTCATAACTAAAAATGTGCCTTACTTTCCCAATAAAAACTCCCAATACATTTTGTAACATCTTCCCATGATATATATTTGCATCTCTGTTTAATCTATTACATTCTTTTTCCAGATCCATTAATGCAACATACAAATCCCTCTCCAAGTTATTTACATACAATTCTCTAGAGAAAACACCAGGTACACTCCCCCTTCCTCTCTTTAAGCCACATGGCTCCTCATTCAGAAATCTCGTGCATGTTACCATCTTCTCAACAATGCTCTCTCTTACAATCTACCATGTAATCTTACTAACACTCTGAAGTTTGAACATTACTTCCAAAACGTATTTCATTAATTCCTATGAGGAAGTCCATTTCATATGTGATGAAAAGGGAAAAGGGGGCATTACCAGACTTTGCCTGCTTGTAGTTACACCACAAATGAAAAGTCACTTTAACCAAGGCTGTATCATCAGAATACAATCTTGCTGTAGGACTTCTCACCCAAGAAAAGTCCACTCTTTCCATGCTATGAACTGCAGTGCAGTCTTAAAGCTGCAGGAATCCCTGGAGAAGGGGTCTTTAGGGTCTTAACAAGAGAAATACAGGAAAGGGGGAGACTAAAGAGATGGAAGGATGGGGAGAAGGAGGCTTTTGAGCATTAGGGCCTGAAAATTTAAGAGGATGAGAGGTGGGTGTGGGATAAAATGAGTTGGTAAATTCAATGCACAAGGAGGACATGCCACAAATAGGTATGAAACACCCAAGGTAAACCATGGTATAGTTTGTAAGGCTTATCTGGTAGGCTCCGTTTTCAGCACATTACACATAACAGCTGCAGAGTGGATGGGTGTTCCTGATGTTACTTCATGAAAGCAAGAGCTTTAATTGTGTCTGATTTTTCTTTACACACAACTGCTTCTTTATCCCTGGGGATAGGGGAGAAAGAATACTTCCCACGTATTCCCTGCATGTTGTAGAAGGCGACTAAAAGGGGAGGGAGAGGGGGGGTTGGAAATACTCCCCTCTCATTTTCAATTTTCCAAAAGAGAGAACAGAGAAAGGGGTCTAGTGAGGATATTCCCTTAAAGGTTCAGTCCTCTGTTCTAAATGCTACCTTGCTAATGCAGGAAATAGTATGAAAAAAACCTGCCTCTTCAGCCCTTTGAGAGCCAGCATTAGGAATAGATAAAAGACAGCCTCATCTGTATAAATTCACACTCAAATTCTTACATACAATGCCCCCACAACCAGAGCCTACTATCCACAACCAAGCCCTACACACTGCTTCATGGTAGAGGTTTACCTTGCCCACTTCACATATCCTGGTTTGGTCCATTAACAGCTCATTACCCCTATATAGCACATCAACCAATTCATTCAATCTCATGAACACCTCTCACTCTCTTGAATG
Organism: Panulirus ornatus; assembly: GCF_036320965.1. Classification (NCBI taxonomy): domain Eukaryota; kingdom Metazoa; phylum Arthropoda; class Malacostraca; order Decapoda; family Palinuridae; genus Panulirus; species Panulirus ornatus. The sequence continues at coordinate 47,625,450 of NC_092233.1, forward strand.
TTTGAGACCCAGTATCCCAAAGCCACTTTCACTCCATTCTTCCAACCCCTTCTTGGTATTTCCCTCCTCTTGCTCCTTCTGCTTCTGACACGTAGATCCTCTTAATCAGTTTGTCTTCACTTATTTATACTCTTCATACCCTGAACCACTTAAGCACATCCTGGTCATCTTTTTCAATCAGCCTGCACCTATTACCACCCCAGTCTGTTATTCCTTACATGATAAATCTACTTCATATCAAATACTGTCCTCAGGCATTTCATGCTTGATACTGCTGGAGTCATAGAAACAAAGCTTACTAAAGAAAATAGATCTTACCTGTACTACCTAAAGCGGTACATGTAAATATGGAGGGAAAGAGCAAGCAAAAGAATGGGTAGAATGGTCCTCTTTAATAAAAGGTAGCCTTAAATTTAAAGAAATAGTGGAAGATGGCCTATTAAGACAATACATAATTTGAAGAGTAACTGCAGGGAAGAAGTGCAAAGTGGTATTAACATTAATAAATAATCCTCAATAATTTGAGTGATCCACATCAAACATGTAGTGATAACGACTGAGAAATTGTAAAAGGTGGTAAATGAGTTCGGAAGAGTGTCTGACAGGAGGAAGAGTAAATGTGAATAAAAGCAGGATTATTAGGTTTAGCAAGGTAGAGAGACAGGGTAGAGTTTAATGGAGAGAAACTGGAGGATATGAAGCATTTTAGATATCTGGGTATGGACATGGCAGCAAATAGAACCATGGATGCAGAAAGTGAGATATAGGTGAGAGAGGGGAAGAGGGTTCAGGGAGCACTGAAGAACATGTGGTGCAACAGATCGTTATTAGGGAGGGCAAAAATATGTATGTTAGGAAGTAAAGTAGTTCCAATAACATTACGTGGGTGTGAGGCATGGGCTATATACAAGGAAGTGCAGAATAGGGTTGCAAATGAAGCATTTGAGGACACTAAGTGGCTTAAGGTGGTTTGATCGAGTAAGTTAATAAGAGTGTGAGAAGAGTGGTAATAGTGTGGTTGAAACAGCAGAAGAGGGTGAGCGGAAATGCTGAGGACATATGAAGATAATGAGTGAGGAAAGGTTGACAAAGAGGATATATGTGTCAGAAGTGGAGGGAATATGGAGAATGGGGATACCAAATTGAAGATTAAAGGAAAGAGTGAAAAAAATTTGAGTAATCATGACCTGATCAAGCAAGAGGGTGAAAAGTGTGCACAGGATAGAGTGAACTGGAACAATGTGGTATACATGGGTTGACAAGCTGTTAATGGACTGAACCAAGGCATGTAAAGCAGCCAGGGAAAACCTTGGAAAGGTCTGTGGGGCCTGGTTGTGGATGGGAAGCTGTGGTTTCGATGCATTATAAATGAAAGCTAAAGAATAGATGAGAAAGAATGCAGGCCTTTCTTCATCTGTTCCTAGAATTACATGGCAAACACAGGAAATGGTGTTCGAGAAGAAAAAGAAAGATAAAAAAACAATTAGGATGGTACATGAAGCTGTAAAACACTGACTTCTTAGAGATGGTATGTAATGATAATGGGAAATTTCAATTATAAAGAGAAAGACTAGGGTAGTTTGGTTTCTCATGGTGACAGGAAGCCATGGATACAAAAGTTTTCAGAGTGTATAAAGGAAAGTTTCTTTTACCAACATGCCAATTGAGCACACTAGGATGAGAAGGACTAATGTACCATCACTGCTAGAAGCTGTCTTCATACATACTAATACAGACATTGAGAATATCATATATAGTATACCAACTGGAAAAAGCATTGAGAATATCATATATAGTATACCAACTGGAAAAAGCAATCATGTGATGCTCAAGTTTGACTATGTGGTAACTGCGGTTAACAAAAGAGCACAGGTGAGACAAGACATAAAGAGAAAATAAAATCATGGAAATTATACAAACCTCAACAAAAATTTCTATGCTAATACAGATTTAGGATTGGAGTTCAGCAGACAGTAAGCAGGACGTGGTGGTGGGAGGTTCAGTGAAATTTACAATGAAGGAGTAGGAACATGGATACCTCTATCCACAAATATGGAGAAAATAGTAAAGTAAGAAAGAGGGAGGAGCGTTTTAATAAAAGATGTGAAAAAACAAATGAGCTTCTAGATGTGCAACAGTGAAGAAGTAGATGGTACTCCAGCCATCCAGCATTAGCAAGTTATAAGAACACATGGAACAAGTATAGCAGGATAAGAAAGGAGGAACAAATAAACCTTGATAACCTGGGCATGAGAAGAAAGATCATGAGAGGCAAGTGTTTTGGGAGCAGCTGAATGAGTGTGTTAGTGGTTTTGATGCACGAGACCGGGTTATAGTGATGGGTGATTTGAATGCAAAAGTGAGTAATGTGGCAGTTGAGGGAATAATTGGTATACATGGGGTGTTCAGTGTTGTAAATGGAAATGGTGAAGAGCTTGTAGATTTATGTGCTGAAAAAGGACTGATGATTGGGAATACCTGGTTTAAAAAGCGAGATACCCATAAGTATACTTATGTAAGTAGGAGAGATGGCCAGAGAGCATTACTGGATTACGTGTTAATTGACAGGCGCGCGAAAGAGAGACTTTTGGATGTTAATGTGCTGAGAGGTGCAACTGGAGGGATGTCTGATCATTATCTTGTGGAGGCTAAGGTGAAGATTTGTATGGGTTTTCAGAAAAGAAGAGTGAATGTTGGGGTGAAGAGGGTGGTGAGAGTAAGTGAGTTTGGGAAGGAGACTTTTGTGAGGAAGTACCAGGAGAGACTGAGTACAGAATGGAAAAAAGGTGAGAACAATGGAAGTAAGGGGAGTGGGGGAGGAATGGGATGTATTTAGGGAATCAGTGATGGATTGCGCAAAAGATGCTTGTGGCATGAGAAGAGTGGGAGATGGGTTGATTAGAAAGGGTAGTGAGTGGTGGGATGAAGAAGTAAGAGTATTAGTGAAAGAGAAGAGAGAGGCATTTGGACAATTTTTGCAGGGAAAAAATGCAATTGAGTGGGAGATGTATAAAAGAAAGAGACAGGAGGTCAAGAGAAAGGTGCAAGAGGTGAAAAAAAGGGCAAATGAGAGTTGGGGTGAGAGAGTATCATTAAATTTTAGGGAGAATAAAAAGATGTTCTGGAAGGAGGTAAATAAAGTGCGTAAGACAAGGGAGCAAATGGGAACTTCAGTGAAGGACACAAATGGGGAGGTGATAACAAGTACTGGTGATGTGAGAAGGAGATGGAGTGAGTATTTTGAAGGTTTGTTGAATGTGTTTGATGATAGAGTGGCAGATATAGGGTGTTTTGGTCAAGGTGGTGTGCAAAGTGAGAGGGTTAGGAAAAATGATTTGGTAAACAGAGAAGAGGTAGTAAAAGCTTTGCGGAAGATGAAAGCCGGCAAGGCAGCAGGTTTGGATGGTATTGCAGTGGAATTTATTAAAAAAGGGGGTGACTGTATTGTTGACTGGTTGGTAAGGTTATTTAATGTATGTATGACTCATGGTGAGGTGCCTGAGGATTGGCGAAATGCGTGCATAGTGCCACTGTACAAAGGCAAAGGGGATAAAAGTGAGTGCTCAAATTACAATGGTATAAGTTTGTTGAGTATTCCTGGTAAATTATATGGGAGGGTATTGATTGAGAGGGTGAAGGCATGTACAGAGCATCAGATTGGGGAAGAGCAGTGTGGTTTCAGAAGTGGTAGAGGATGTGTGGAACAGGTGTTTGCTTTGAAGAATTTTTTTTTTTTTTTTTTTTCCGCTGTCTCCCGCATTTGCGAGGTAGCGCAAGGAAACAGACGAAAGAAATGGCCCAACCCACCCCCATACACATGTATATACATACGTCCACACACGCAAATATACATACCTACACAGCTTTCCATGGTTTACCCCAGACGCTTCACATGCCTTGACTCAATCCACTGACAGCACGTCAACCCCGGTATACCATATCGCTCCAATTCACTCTATTCCTTGCCCTCCTTTCACCCTCCTGCATGTTCAGGCCCCGATCACACAATATCTTTTTCACTCCATCTTTCCACCTCCAATTTGGTCTCCCTCTTCTCCTCGTTCCCTCCACCTCCGACACATATATCCTCTTGGTCAATCTTTCCTCACTCATTCTCTCCATGTGACCAAACCATTTCAAACACCCTCTTCTGCTCTCTCAACCACGCTCTTTTTATTTCCACACATCTCTCTTTCCCTTACGTTACTTACTCGATCAAACCACCTCACACCACACATTGTCCTCAAACATCTCATTTCCAGCACATCCATCCTCCTGCGCACAACTCTATCCATAGCCCACGCCTCGCAACCATACAACATTGTTGGAACCACTATTCCTTCAAACATACCCATTTTTGCTTTCCGAGATAATGTTCTCGACTTCCACACATTCTTCAAGGCTCCCAGAATTTTCGCCCCCTCCCCCACCCTATGATCCACTTCCGCTTCCATGTTTCCATCCACTGCCAGATCCACTCCCAGATATCTAAAACACTTCACTTCCTCCAGTTTTTCTCCATTCAAACTCACCTCCCAATTGACTTGACCCTCAACCCTACTGTACCTAATAACCTTGCTCTTATTCACACTTACTCTTAACTTTCTTCTTTCACACACTTTACCAAACTCAGTCACCAGCTTCTGCAGTTTCTCACATGAATCAGCCACCAGCGCTGTATCATCAGCGAACAACAACTGACTCACTTCCCAAGCTCTCTCATCCACAACAGACTTCATCCTTGCCCCTCTTTCCAAAACTTTGGCATTCACCTCCCTAACAACCCCATCCCTAAACAAATTAAACAACCATGGAGACATCACACACCCCTGCCACAAACCTACATTCACTGAGAACCAATCACTTTCCTCTCTTCCTACACGTACACATGCCTTACATCCTCGATAAAAACTTTTCACTGCTTCTAACAACTTGCCTCCCACACCATATATTCTTAATACCTTCAACAGAGCATCTCTATCAACTCTATCATATGCCTTCTCCAGATCCATAAATGCTACATACAAATCCATTTGCTTTTCTAAGTATTTCTCACATACATTCTTCAAAGCAAACACCTGATCCACACATCCTCTACCACTTCTGAAACCACACTGCTCTTCCCCAATCTGATGCTCTGTACATGCCTTCACCCTCTCAATCAATACCCTCCCATACAATTTGCCAGGAATACTCAACAAACTTATACCTCTGTAATTTGAGCACTCACTCTTATCCCCTTTGCCTTTGTACAATGGCACTATGCACGCATTCCGCCAATCCTCAGGCACCTCACCATGAGTCATACATACATTAAATAACCTTACCAACCAGTCAACAATACAGTCACCCCCTTTTTTAATAAATTCCACTGCAATACCATCCAAACCTGCTGCCTTGCCGGCTTTCATCTTCCGCAAAGCTTTTACTACCTCTTCTCTGTTTACCAAATCATTTTCCCTAACCCTCGCACTTTGCATACCACCTCAACCAAAACACCCTATATCTGCCACTCTATCATCAAACACATTCAACAAACCTTCAAAATACTCACTCCTCCTTCTCACATCACCACTACTTGTTATCACCTCCCCATTTGCGCCCTTCACTGAAGTTCCCATTTGCTCCCTTGTCTTACGCACTTTATTTACCTCCTTCCAGAACATCTTTTTATTCTCCCTAAAATTTAATGATACTCTCTCACCCCAACTCTCATTTGCCCTTTTTTTCACCTCTTGCACCTTTCTCTTGACCTCCTGTCTCTTTCTTTTATACGTCTCCCACCCAATTTCATTTTTTCCCTGCAAAAATCGTCCAAATGCCTCTCTCTACTCTGAAGAAGAATGTATGTGAGAAATACTTAGAAAAGCAAATGGATTTGTATGTAGCATTTATGGATCTGGAGAAGGCATATGATAGAGTTGATAGAGATGCTCTGTGGAAGGTATTAAGAATATATGGTGTGGGAGGCAAGTTGTTAGAAGCAGTGAAAAGTTTTTATCGAGGATGTAAGGCATGTGTACGTGTAGGAAGAGAGGAAAGTGATTGGTTCTCAGTGAATGTAGGTTTGCGGCAGGGGTGTGTGATGTCTCCATGGTTGTTTAATTTGTTTATGGATGGCGTTGTTAGGGAGGTGAATGCCAAAGTTTTGGAAAGAGGGGCAAGGATGAAGTCTGTTGGGGATGAGAGAGCTTGGGAAGTGAGTCAGTTGTTGTTCGCTGATGATACAGCGCTGGTGGCTGATTCATGTGAGAAACTGCAGAAGCTGGTGACTGAGTTTGGTAAAGTGTGTGGAAGAAGAAAGTTAAGAGTAAATGTGAATAAGAGCAAGGTTATTAGGTACAGTAGGGTTGAGGGTCAAGTCAATTGGGAGGTGAGTTTGAATGGAGAAAAACTGGAGGAAGTAAAGTGTTTTAGATATCTGGGAGTGGATGTGGCAGCGGATGGAACCATGGAAGCGGAAGTGGATCATAGGGTGGGGGAGGGGGCGAGAATTCTGGGAGCCTTGAAGAATGTGTGGAAGTCGAGAACATAATCTCGGAAAGCAAAAATGGGTATGTTTGAAGGAATAGTGGTTCCAACAATGTTGTATGGTTGCGAGGCGTGGGCTATGGATAGAGCAGTGTGCAGGAGGATGGATGTGCTGGAAATGAGATGTTTGAGGACAATGTGTGGTGTGAGGTGGTTTGATCGAGTAAGTAACGTAAGGTTAAGAGAGATGTGTGGAAATAAAAAGAGCGTGGTTGAGAGAGCAGAAGAGGGTGTTTTGAAATGGTTTGGGCACATGGAGAGAATGAGTGAGGAAAGGTTGACCAAGAGGATATATGTGTTGGAGGTGGAGGGAACGAGGAGAAGAGGGAGACCAAATTGGAGGTGGAAAGATGGAGTGAAAAAGATTTTGTGTGATCGGGGCCTGAACATGCAGGAGGGTGAAAGGAGGGCAAGGAATAGAGTGAATTGGAGCGATGTGGTATACCGGGGTTGACGTGCTGTCAGTGGATTGAATCAGGGCATGTGAAGCGTCTGGGGTGAACCATGGAAAGCTGTGTAGGTATGTATATTTGCGTGTGTGGACGTATGTATATACATGTGTATGGGGGTGGGTTGGGCCATTTCTTTCGTCTGTTTCCTTGCGCTACCTCGCAAACGCGGGAGACAAAAAAAAAAAAAAAAAAAAAAAAATATTATGGACAAGGTAGGAGAAAAATAAAACTTTCATAAATTCATCAGGAGTCACTTGTCAGTTAAAGAGAAACTAATCAAGCTAAGGGATTCTACGAGAAGAATTTTAGAGGATAATTCAAGGATGAGTGAGGAACCAAGTAACAATTCAAAATTGTTTTCACAAAGGATGACACTATAGCCCCAACACCACTGAGATGAGAATGGGGAAGAGGTTTCAAAAAAGAAAAATATGTCTAGAAAAACATTAACATAACATTAAAAGGTCCTGACCGATACTAGGCTCATAGTCCTGATGAAATTTAACCATATATGCTTAATATGTGTGCACATATAGATAAACTTCTTGAGATACTATTCGAGATGTAACTGGAGAGAGGAAATATGCCATGGGAATGGAAACAAGCAAGTGTCATTCCTATCTATACAAAGAGCACCAGGAACAGGCACTGAACAACAGCCTAGTCTCACTAATGATTATGTTCTGTAAAGTTCAGGAAAAGATAATCAGAAAGCAAATGGTTGACTTTCTACAGAAGACTAATTACCTACATCAGAGACACCACTGTTTCTGGAGAAGAATGTCTTAGACAAAGGAGAAGGTTGGGTGGATTGTTTGCATCTGGACTGCCAGAAAGCCCATCAAGCAGGATGAACAGAAGTTTCCAGGGGAGGTGACCTGCAAAGCACAACAGGGTTCTGTTTGGGGACCTTACTCTTCTTGAATTATGTAAATAACATGCCTGAAGGTACCAGACTCCTACCTAAATATGTTTGCAGATAATGTTAAAGTCATCAGAGAAGTGAAAGGTAAGCAGGAATGAATATACTTACTAGCTACTTAAACAGACTCCAATGTTGGACTGATATATAATTACCAAAACAGACTCCAATGTTGGTCTGATATATAGTAGAAGAAATTCAACTAAGCAAACCTAAAGTAATTAGGAGAGAACAAAGTGAAAGAAGGCCTCCCTAAGACTATCATCAAGCAGGAAAAAGACTTGAGGATTCTGTGTGTGAAGACTAGGTAATCATCATCCATAACTTGTCACCACAGTCCCACATAAGAAAGATAATTGAGGAAATGAACTGTCAAGGGTGAGGCACAAAAGGCTAAGAAGCAGTACTGGACTCAACCAGTTATGCCAAGAGTTAAAAGGTACTAGCGATTGAGGGTGATGGCACTGAATGTGAGTGGGATGACTGGGGAGAATGAAAGGAGGGAGATTGTGGTGAGGTTTAAAAAACTATAGCATGAATGTGCTAGGGATTGGGGACACCCACATTCTCAATGCAGGGCAAGTGGAGTGAAACTAGAAATGATAACTGTAAGTTATGGGAGGGCATGGAAGGTATAATATGGACAGAAATGAATGAAAATTATCGGGAAGAGGAAAAGGAGGATGTACAATTTTGCTGTCACCAAAAGTATGGGGGGCATTACATAGCACAGATTGAGTGGATCATGAATAGTACGGGTGAAAGGAAAGATTGGGATTGTGAAATATGCATGGATATGTGTATATGTGCCTGTGAATATAAAGACTGTTCAAAGTAAAGATGAAATGAAGCTTTTCTGGAGGAATATGAATACTGTATAAATAGTTTTGAGAATAAGAGAAACATGGTCATATTGGGTGATAAGAATGCAAAAGTGGGATGTGATGGAATTGGTAAATGAGGAGTGCCTGAAGTAAATGAAAAAGGAAGCCACCTTGTGGATATTTGTGCTGAAAGGGGTTTACTCCTTACAAACACATTTTTTCAGCACAAAATGATCCACAGATATACATGGATGAGGAATGATGGAAGAGAAGAGTAAAAGGCTTTGCTGGACTATGTGGCATTGGATGAAAGAATGAGAAAGGTTGTGCCATGAGAGGATCCTTTGGAGACTCTGACCATTTCACAGCTCTTTTGGGGATGACGATGAGGAAGAAGTGGAGGTATAGTGTAAAGAAGAATGGAGTGGTAAAAGTGTTGACAAGTGAGAAGATGGATCACAAAAAATACAGAAAGGTATAGGAAAGGAAGATAACTGAAAGCTTAGATGGAAGTGCAGTCATGTGCAAATGAGGTGTTTAAACTCTTTAAAGAAATACGAATAAAGGTTACTGAATCAGTAGTTGGATACAAGGTAAAGAGATACATGAATAAAAAGGTCAATGCATGGTGGACAAAAGAGATTAGATATGCTGTGAAGAAAAAACCATATGGTAGATTGCTGAACAGGAATGTCCCAGTGGAAGTTCAGCAAAGGAGGGAATAATATAAAATATGTAAGTGCAATGTTAAAAGCTGAAATAGGAAAGCAAAAACAGAGTGGACGAAGATTCTGGACGAAACGTAAGTGAAAAGTTTCAGGATGATAAGAAACTTTACTGGAAGGAGGTGAAAAAGGAAAGAAGTGGGTGTAAGAGTGGAAATGTTGATGTGAGAAGTAAGGAGGGGAATTGTTGAATCAAAAGAAGGAAGTGAGAGGAAGATGGAAAGAGTATCTTGAAGAACTGATGAATGTGGGAGAAGGGGAAGCAGCAGTTGTTACATGCATGGGTATGGAGGAGGAAAGGAAGATACAAGTGCTGGGGCTTACAGCAAAGAGAAAGGTAAGAGGGGCAATAATGAAGCTAGAGATAGGAAAGGCACCTGGAGTGGATGGGATTATGGCTGAAATGCTGAAGTATGGAGGAGAAAGTGTAATTAAGTGAATGCATTGTATATGTAATTTAGCATGGAAACAGAAGGTTGTGCCTAAGAATTGGGTGAAAGCTAATACTGTTCCTTTATTCAAAGGAAAAGGTGTGAAGGATGTATGTAGGGAAATAAGTCTGTTAGGTATACCAGGAAAATTGTGTGCAAGAATATTAAGTGACAGAGTGATGGAAGTGACATAATGTGGAATAAGTGAGAAGCAAGTAGGTTTTAGGAAAGGTAGGAAGTGTGGTTCACATTTTTATTGTAAAGATTACCATGGAAAAGTACCTAGCGAAAGGTAAGAAGTTGTAAGCAGCTCTTATGGATTTAAAGAAAGTGTATGACAGAAATGAATGGAATGCTCTGTGGGATGCGTTAAAGATATATATTATAGGGGGACAACTGTTGGATGGTGTAAAAGCCTTCTAATGAAGAGCAAATGCATGTGTAAGAGTGGATGGAGAGCTGAGCAAAAGTTTTGGGATACATGTAGGTGTGAGGGAGGGCTGCGTGATGTCCCCATGGCTTTTTAACATCTATATAGATGGAATGATAAGAGAGATGAAAACATAATTAGGGAAATGGGGTGTAGAGGTGGAGTGTAGTGGTGAGATATGGTGGCTAGTGGTAAGCCTGTTTGCAGATGATACTGTGTTGTTTGCGGAGAGTAAAGAGGAGGTGCAGAAGGTTCTAAAAGTGTTTTATGATGTGTGCAAGCGTAGGAGACTGAAGGTAAAGGCAAGTAAAAGTAAAGTAATGGTGTCTGAAAGTGCACCAAATTGTGCTGTGGATATGGGGGGAAAACAATTGGAAGAAGTGAGGGAATTTAAGTATCTCTGGGAGCAGTCTTGGGTAAGTGTGGTGATATGGAAGGAGAAATAAGGGAGAGAGCAGTACAAGGTAGACGAGTCAATGGGTCCCTTAACAGAACCTTGAGGGGTAGAGGTGTAAGTATGGAAGTGAAGAGAGGACTAAGAGATAGCATAGTCCTCCTAACCCTGACCTACACAACCAAAACATGGGTGCGGAATTGAGGCTGTGGAAATGAGCTACTTGAGAAGAACATGAGGTGTGACTAGATGGAATGAAGAAAGAAATGAAAGGGTGTATAAGACATGCGGTATGGCAAGGAATGCAAATGGAATGAATTGAGGGGTGGCAGAATGGATGAAATGGATTACTTTGAGGTGGTTTGGGAATGTGGAAACAAAGAAAGACTGGGAGTTTAAAAGAAGAGTGTATGACATTACAATTAAAAGGAGATGGTGTGAGTGGAAGACCACCTGTGATATGGGCAAATAGGGTGGAAGAATACTATAGGTAGAGACACAGAGGAAGAATGTGTGGAATGGTGTATGTGAGGTAGGCATGTAAGGACAAGGACAAGTGGAGACTCTTTTACCACAGCCACTCCTTGATGGGAATTCCCACAGGGAATGGGCATCAGAGATATAGATAGATAGATAGATAGATAGATAGATAGATAGATAGATAGATAGATATAGATAGATAGACAGATAGATAGATAGGTAGAACTGTCTACTGGCAAGTGTCACAGCACTGCTGTATATGAATAAGAAAATAATTTTGCAAAATGTTTATATCCCATATAAGGCCAGAACTATATGCTTAGGTGTGATCACTGCAACTAAAGCAACACAAGAAACTAATGGAGAAGGTCCTGAGGAGAATAACACAAATGTTACCAGAATAAAGAGAGCTTGAAATGCACGAGAAAGGTTAGAGGCTTTAAATCTGCACACCTGGGAAGAGAGACAGGTGACGGTTGATCTGATCAAAACCTTGAAATCCTTAAAAGAGATCAATGAAACAGACAAAGAACAATTCTTTGAGATGTAGGTACAGCAACCAGAGGACATAACACCAAAATAAGCATGAAACTTGTTAAAAAAAAAAATTAAAAAGTACATTTTCAGTATAAAAGTGGTGGATGAATGGAATAAAATGACTGATGATGTGGTTAATGCTGAGAGCATACATAGATTTCAGAAGGTGAAAGATAGTAGAGACTGTTCATGAGATTGGCACCTTGAGTGTAAAACTCCTTCCCCATGAAAATAGGTAATTCCATCCACCCTCCATCTGCTTCATTTTTTTATTTTGTGTGTTCAAGGCCCGAGACACACACCCATTCAAAACTGTTGGGACTACTGTATCCTCAAACACACCCATAAGTGCCCCAAGAGACTCGGCCACACCTTCCACAAACTCATCAATGCACCCAGGACCTTAGATCCCTCTACCACCCCATCACTCACTTCAGCCCCCATGGTTTTTCTAGCAGTTAACTCTACTCCTAAGTACCTTAAGTTCCTAGAGCACACCACTGCCTCCAGGTCTTCACCATTCAAACCTAGTCTCAAAACATTGTGTTTCATCTCCTTCTTGCACCTTTTCATCTTATTTTAGTTCACATTCACTATCCCTGAGGATAGGGGAGAAAGAATACTTCCCACATATTCCCCGTGTGTTGTAAAAGGCAACTAAAGGGGTTGGGAGTGGGAAGGGCTGGAACCTCTCCCCTTCTTGTACTTAAATTTCTAAAAGAGGAAACAGAAGAAGTCAAGCAGGGAGTACTCATCCTCCTTAAAGGCTAAGATTGGGGTGTATGAATGCATGTGGATATAACCAAGGTGATAAGAAAGGAGAGATAGGTAGTATGTCTGAGGAAAGAAACCTGGGTGTTCTGGCTCTGAGTGAAATGAAGCTCAAGGGTAAAGGGGAAGAATGGTTTGGAAAAGTTGGGAGTAAAGTCAGGGGTTGGTGTCCTTGGTGTGAGGTCAAGAGCTAAGGAAGAAGTAGCACTACTCCTGAAGCAGTTGTGGGAGTGTATGATAAGAGAGTAAGAAAGTAAATTCTAGATTGATGTGGGTAAAACTGAAAGTGGATGGAGAGAGAGAGATGGGTGATTATTGGTGCTTATGCACCCAGTCATGAGAAGAAAGATCTTGAGAGGCAAGTGCCTCGGGAGCAACTGAATGAGTGTGTCAGCAGCTTTGTGGCACAAGACCAGGTATTATTGATGGGTGATTTAAATGTGAAGGTGAGTGATGTGGCAGTTGAAGGTATAATTGGTGTACACAGATTTCAGTATTGTGAATGGAAATGGTGAAGAGCTTGTGGATTTATGTCGAAAAAGACTGGTGATTGGGAATACCTGGTCTAAAAAGAGAGAGAGATACATAAGTAGACATATGTGAGTAGGAGATATGGTCAAAGGGCATTATTAGATTACATGAAAATTGAGAGGCATATAAAAGAGAGACTTTTGGATGATAATGTGCTGAAAGGGGCAGCTGGTAGGATGTCTGATCACTACTATTGTGGAGGTGAAGGTGGAGATTAGTAGAGGTTTTCAAAACAGGAGAGAAAATGTTGGGAAGAGAGTAAGTGAATGTGGAAAGGAATCTTGTGTGAAGACGTACCAGTGGAGACTGAGTGCAGAATGGCAAAAGGTGGGAGCAAATGACGTAAGGGGAGTAGGTTAGGAATGGGATGTATTTAGGGAAGCAGTGATGGCATGTGCAAAGATGCATGTGGCTTGAGAAAAGTGGGAGGTGGAGATATAAGAAAGGGTAGAGAGTGGTGGGATGAAGAAGTTGTTTGTGAAAGAGAAATGAGAAGCATGATACTTGCATGATGATACTTGCAATGAAGGAGTGCAAATGACTGGGAGATGTACAAAAAAATAAAAGCTGCAGGATGTCAAGAAGAAGGTACAAAGGTTGAAAAAGAGGGCAAGTGAGAGTTAGGGTGAGAGAGTATCATTAGACTTCTGAAAGAATATAAAGATGTTTTGGAAGGAGGTAAATAACATGCGTAAGAGAAGAGAACAAATGGGGACATCAGTGAAAGTGGCAAGGGGATGTGATAACAGGTAGTGATGAAGTGAGAAGGAGATGGAGTATTTCAAATGTGAGTGTTCAAACCATAGAGTCATACATTTGTTGAGTATTCCTAGGAAATTATTAGGGAGGGTACTGATTAAGAGGCTGAAAGCATGTACAGAGCATCAGATTGGAGAAGAGCAGTGTGGTTTCAGAAATGGTAGAGGATGTGTGGATAAGGTATTTGCTTTGAAGAATGTGTGTGAGAAATACTTATAAAAACAGAAGGATCTATATGTAGCATTTATGGATCTGGAGAAGGCATACGATAGGGTTGATAGAAAGGCTTTGTGGAAGGTCTTAAGTGTATATGGTGTGGGAGGGAAGCTGCTAAAAGCAGTGAAAAGTTTTTACCAAGGATGTAAAGGCATGTGTACAAGTAGGTAGAGCAACTGGTTCCCAGTGAAGGTTGGGCTACAGCAGGGGTGTGAGATGTTCCCAGGGTTGTTTAATTTTGTTTATGGATGGGGTGATTAGGGAGGTAAATGCAGAGGTTTTGAAGAGGGGCAAGTATGCTGTCTGTTGGGGGTGAGAGGGCCTGGGAAGCGAGTCAGTTGTTGTTTGCCGATTATACAGCACTGTTGGCTGATTCGAGGGAGAAACTGCAGAAGTTGGCGACTGAGTTTGGAAAATTGTGTGAAAGGAGAAAGTTGGGAGTAAACGTGAATAAGAGCAAGGTTATTAGGTTCAGTAGTGTTGAGGAACACCTTGCTCATTAGGTTCAGTAGTGTTGAGGAACAAGTTAATTAGGATACAAGTTTGAGTGAAGAAAAATTGGAGGCAGTGAAGTGTTTTAGATATCTGGGAGTGGACTTAGCAGTGAATGGAACCATGGAAGCAGAAGTGAGTCACAAGGTGGGGGAGGGGTCGAAGGTTCTGGGAGTGATAAAGAATGTGTGGAAGGAAAGAACGTTATCTCTGAGAGCAAAAATGGGTATGTTTGAAGGAATAGTAATTCCAACAATACTACATGGTTGTGAGGAGGATGGATGTGCTGGAAATGAAACGTTTGAGGACACTATGTGGTGTGATGTGGTTTGGTCGAGGAGGTAATGAGAGAGAGAGATGTGTGGAAATGAAAATAGTGTGGCTGAGACAGCAGAAGAGGGTGTGCTGAAATGCTTTGGATATATGGAGAGAAGAGTGAGGAAAGAGTGACAAAGAGGATATATATGTCAGTGAGGGAGGGAACAAAGAGAAGCAGAAGACCAATTTGGAAGTGGAAGGATGCAGTGAAAAAGATTTTAAGCGATTGGGGCCTGAACATACAGGAGGATGAGAGGCATGCAAGGAATAGGGTGAATTGGAACAACGTGGTACACTGGGGCCGATGTGCTGTTAATGGACTGAACCAGCGAATGTGAGATGTCTGGAGTAAACCATGAAAAGGTCTGTGGGGTCTGGATGCAGATAGGAAGCTGTGGTCTCAGTGCATTACACATGACAGCTAGAGACAGAGTGTGAATGAATGTGGCCTTTTTTGTCTGTTCTCCTCGTGCTACCTCACTGAAGTATGGGGTAACGATGCTGTTTCCTGTGGGGAAGGGTAGCACCGGAAATGGATGAAGGCAAGCAAGTATGAATATGTACATGAGTATATATGTATATGTCTATGTATGTGTATGTATATGTGTATATGTTGATTTGTATATGTATGTATATGTGTGTGTATGGGCATTTATGAATGTATATGTGTATATGTTGATATGTATATGTATGTATATATGGGCATTTATGTATGTATATATGTTGATATGTATATGTATGTGTATGTGTGTGTATGGGCATTTATGTATGTGTATGTGTATAAGAGTGGATATGCCATTCTCTGTCTGTTTCCTGGTGCTAACTTGCTGATGTGGGAAACAGCAATCAGGTACAATAAACAAATATATTCATTTAAATATAAACAAAATGTTTATTCACAAAGTTTTTACTTTGCTAACATACTATTAATTGAACATTCAACTTCACCAGTGAAAGTACCAATTCATATGCAAGAACAATAAAAGTTACAGCATAAATGACATACCTAACTAACTAACCAAAAGATATTCATACTCACATGATATACTGTAATACTACAGCTCTTCAAAACAACACCTACATAAACTTGTAGTATACCCAACTATTCTAATGTATGTGGCCAAAACAGAACTGATACAGCTATTGTGTTTGTCACAATGTTAATGAATACAGAAGACAGATCTGTGAGATTTGTCATCAAAATATACATGAAATTTTAACCCTTAAACTAGACAGCCCAAAAATTTAGGGATGCCCTAGGACAGGGCTTTTTTTTTCTAAAAAGTAGAAAAAAATTCTATTATCAACTAACGGCAAATATCAAGTTAAAAGAGCAAACTTACCTTAATTAGTGTTGTACAGATATTTAATGTTCACATGCTTGCCAATGATGCAATAGCAGTAATATTACTGCTGACATGATAGATTATGTCAACAACTCAGAGCCAACAACCAACACAGTTTACATGACTCACAAACTGTTTTCACTTTATGATAATAACACATTTCACACTTTTAGAGACTATAACAAGGGCTCCTAAACAAGGCTTATCTATATAATTTTTAGATATAACTTATTCATTACACTTTATCTACATAACATATACTAATTTCAGTTCTGTGATTCACTGCACAGTGAAAGGAACGGAAACAAATTTGCCAGACCAAGCACATAAAGCTACGCAGTAAGTTGTGGAATAAGCAAGCAAACACATTTGGGAGGGACTAGACCATACCTTCTCCCTCTGTTTTATAAGGGCAACTGACACAGCAGGATTTTTTCCTGATGGAGTGAGTATACTGAAGGTTTCTTGAATGTGTTTGATGACAGAATGGCAGATACAGGGTGTTTTGGTCGAGGAGGTGGTGTGCGAAGTGAGAGGGTCACGGAAAATGGTTTGGTAAAACAAAGAGGTAGTGAAAGCTTTGCGATAGATGAAAGGCAGCAAGGCAGCAGGTTTGGATGGTATCCCAGTGGAATTTATCAAAAAAGGGGGTGATTGTGTTGTTGACTGGTTGATAAGGATTTTCAATGGACATATAGTTCATGGTGAAGTGCCTGAGGATTGGCGGAATGCACGCATAGTGCCATTACAAAGGCAAAGGGGATAAAGATTAGTGTTCAAATTACAGAGGTATAAGTTTGTTGAGTATTCCTGGGAAATTATATGGGAGGGTATTGATTGAGAGGGTAAAGGCATGTACAGAGCATCAGACTGGGGAAGAGAAGTGTGGTTTCAGATGTGGTATAGGATGTGTGAATCAGGTGTTTGCTTTCAAGAATGTATGTGAGAAATACTTAAAAAACATGGATTTGTATGTAGCATTTATGGATCTGGAGAAGGCATATGATTGAATTGATAGAGATGCTTTGTGGAAGGTATTAAGAGTATATGGTGTGGGAGGCAAGTTGCTAGAAGCAGTGAAAAGATTTTATTGAAGATGTAAGGCATGTGCACAAGTAGGAAGAGAGGAAAGTGAGTGGTTCCCAGTAAATGTCGGTTTGCAGCAGGGGTGCATGATGTCTCCATGGTTGTTTAATTTGTTTATGGATGGGGTTGTTAGGGAGGTGAATGCAAGAGTTTTGGAGAGAGGGGCAAGCATGCAGTCTGTTGTGGATGAGAGGGCTTGGGAAGTGAGTCAGTTATTGTTCACTGATGATTCAGCACTGCTGGCTGATTCAAGTGAGAAACTGCAGAAATTGGTGACTGAGTTTGGTAAAGTGTGTGAAAGAAGAAAGCTGAGAGTAAATGTGAATAAGAGGGACAAGTTAATTGGGAGATATGTTTGAATGGAGAAAAACTGGAGGAAGTGAGGTGTTTTAGATATCTTGGAGTGGATTCAGCAGTAGATGGAACCATGGAAGCAGAGGTGAGTCACAGGATGGGGGAGGGGGCAAAGGTGCTGGGAGCACTGAAGAATGTGTGGAAGGCGAGAACATTATATCGGAGCAAAGATGGGTATGTTTGAAGAAACAGTGGTTCCAACAATGTTATATGGTTGTAAGGCATGGGCTATAGATAAGGTTGTGTGGAGGAGGGTAGATGTGTTGGAAATGAGATGCTTGAGGACAATATGTGGTGTGAGGTGGTTTGATTGAGTAAGTAATGAAAGGGTAAGATAGATGTGTGGTAATAAAAAGAGTTGTTGAGAGAGCAGAAGAGGGTATAATGAAATGGTTAAGTCAAATGGAGAGAATGAGTGAGGAAAGATTGACAAAGAGGATATATGTTTCAGAGGTGGAGGGAACGAGAAGTGGGAGACCAAACTGGAGGTGAAAGGATGGAGTGAAAAAGACTCTGAGCGATTGGGGCCTGAACATACAGGAGGGTGAAAAGCGTGCAAGGAATAGAGTAAATCTGGAATGATGTAGTATACTGGGGTCGACGTACTGTCAGTGGATTGAACCAGGGCATGTGTAGCATCTGGGGTAAACCATGGAAAGTTCTGAGGGGCCTTGATGTGGAAAGGGAGCTGTGGTTTCGGTGCATTACACATGACAGCTAGAGACTGGGTGTGAACGAATGTGGCCTTTGTTGTCTTTCTCTAGCGCTACCTCACGCGCATGTGGGGGGAGGGGGGTGCCATTGCATGTGCGGCAGGGTGGCAACAGGAATGGATGAAAGCAGCGAGTATGAATATGTACATGTGTATATATGTCTATGTCTGTGTATGTATATGTATGTATACACTGAAATGTATAGGTATGTATATGTGCGTATGTGAGCGTTTATGTATATACATGCGTATATGGGTGGGTTAGGCCATCCTTTCATCTATTTCCTTGTGCAAACTCACTAATGTGGAAACAGCGACTAAGTATAATAGATTAATATAAAATACTAATCATAGTGGGAGAAGGGGCTGGAAACCCCACACTCCTTATATTAAAATTTCTAAAAGAGGAAACAGAAGAAGGATTCAAGAAGGAGGTGCTCATCCCCCGAGAAGGCTCAGAATGGGGTGTCTGAATGAGAAAAAAAGGAGACATAGGTAGTATGTTTAAGGAAAAGAACTTAGATGTCTTGGTTCTGAGTGAAAAGAAGCTCAAGGGTAAAGAAGAGTGGTTTGGGAATGTCTTGGGAGTTAAGACATCAGAAGTGAGTGATGTCCCCATGGTTAATGAATTTGTTTATGGATGGGGTGGGTAGGCAGATAAATGCAACAGTTTTGGAGAGAGGTGAGAGTATGAACTAAATTTTAAGGAAGAATAAAAAGGTGTTTTGGAAGGAGGTAAATAACATGTGTAAGACAAGAGAACAAATGGGACCATCGATGAAGGGGGCAAGTGGGGAATTAATAACAAGTGGTGATAAAGTGAGGAGATGGAGTGAGTATTTTGAAGGTTTGTTGAAGGTTTTGATGATAGAGTGACAGACATAGGGCATTTTGGTCGGGTTGGTATACGAAGTGAGAGAGTCAGGGAGAATGGTTTTATAAAGAGAGAAGAAGTCATGAAAGCTTTGCGGAAGATGAAATCTGGCAAGGCGGTGGGATGGGATGGTACTGCAGTGGAATTTATCAAAAAGGGGATGACTGTGATGTTGATTGGTTGGTAAGAATATTCAATGCATGTATAGACCATAGTGAAGTGCCTGAGGATGGGTGGAATGCATGCATAAAGCCACTGTGCAAAGGCAAGGGGATAAAGGTGAGTGTTCAAACTACAGACGCATAAGTTTGTTGAGTGTTCAAACTACAGACGCATAAGTTTGTTGAGTATTCCTGGTAAATTATACGGGAGGGTATTGATTGAGAGGGTGAAGGCATATACAGAGCATCAGATTGGGGAGGAGCAGTGTGGTTTCATAAGTGGTAGAGAATGTGTGAATCAGGTGTTTGCTTTGAAGAATGTATGTGAAAAATATTTAGAAAAACAGATGGATTTGTATGTAGCATTTATAAATCTGGAGAAAGCTTTTGATAGGGTTGATATATATGCTATATGGAAGATCTTAAGAGTATATGGTGTGGAAGATAAGTTGCTATAAGCAGTGAAAAGTTTCTACTAAGGATATAAAAAGCAGTGAAAAGTTTCTACTAAGGATATAAGGCATGTGTGCAAGTAGAAAGAGAGGAGAGAGATTGGTTCCCAGTGAATGTCGGTCTGCGGAAGAGGTGTATGATATCCCCGTGGTTGTTAAATTTGTTTATAGATGGGGTGGTTAGGGAAGTGAATGCAAGCGTTTTGGAGAGAGGGGAGAGTATGCAGTCTCTTGCGGATGATAGGGCCTGGGAAGCGAGTCAGTTGTTGTTCACTGATGATACAGCCCTAGTGGCTGATTTGTGTGAGAAACTGCATAGGTTGGTGACTGAGTTTGGTAAAGTGTGTGAAAGGAGAAAGTTGAGAGTGAATGTGAATAAGATCAAGGTTATTAGGTTCAGTAGGATTGCGGGACATGTAAACTGAGATGTAAGTTTGAATGGAGAATTATTGGAGGAAGGGAAGTGTTTCTAATATCTAGGAGTGGATTTTGAAGCGAATGGAACCATGGAAGCAGAAGTGAGTCACAGAATGGGGCAGGTGGCGAAAGTTCTGGGAGCAATGAAAAATGTGTGGAAGGAGAGAACATTATTTTGGAGAGCAAAATGGGTATGTTTGAAGGAATAGTAGTTCTAACAACATTATATAGTTGCGAGGCATGGGTTATAGATAGGGTTGTACAGAAGAGGGTGGATGTGTTGGAAATGAAATGTCTGAGGACAATATGTGGTATGAGGTGGTTTGATTGAGTAAGAAATGAAAGGGTAAGAGAGATGTGGGGAAATAAAAAGAGAGTGGTTGAGAGAGCAGAAGAGGGTGTGTTGAAATGGTTCGGACATATGGAGAGAATGAAAAAAAGGAAAGATTGACAAAGATGATATACGTGTCAAAGGTGGAAGGAACAAGGAGAAGCAGCAGACCAAATTGTAGGTGGAGGGATGGAGTGAAAAAGATTTTGAGTGATCAGGGTTTGAACATACATGAGGGTGAGAGGCAGGCAAGGACGAGGGTGAAGTGGAACGATGTGGTATACCGGGGTCAACATACTGTTAATGGGCTGAACCAGGGCATGTGAAGCATCTAGGGTAAGAAACGGAAAGGTTTATGGGGCCTGGATTTGGACACGGAGCTGTTGTTTCAGTGCATTACACATGACAGCTAGAGACTTACTGTGGACGAATGTGGCCTTTTTTGTCTGTTTTCCTGGCGCTACCTTGCTGAGGCAGGGGATAGCGATGCTGTTTCCCGTGGGGTGGGGTGGCAACAGGAATGCATGAATATTTTTTTTTTTTTTTTTTTTTTTTTTTTATACTTTGTCGCTGTCTCCCGCGTTTGCGAGGTAGCGCAAGGAAACAGACGAAAGAAATGGCCCAACCCCCCCCCCCCATACACATGTACATACGTCCACACACGCAAATATACATACCTACACAGCTTTCCATGGTTTACCCCAGACGCTTCACATGCCTTGATTCAATCCACTGACAGCACGTCAACCCCTGTATACCACATTGCTCCAATTCACTCTATTCCTTGCCCTCCTTTCACCCTCCTGCATGTTCAGGCCCCGATCACACAAAATCTTTTTCACTCCATCTTTCCACCTCCAATTTGGTCTCCCTCTTCTCCTCGTTCCCTCCACCTCCGACACATATATCCTCTTGGTCAATCTTTCCTCACTCATTCTCTCCATGTGCCCAAACCATTTCAAAACACCCTCTTCTGCTCTCTCAACCACGCTCTTTTTATTTCCACACATCTCTCTTACCCTTACGTTACTCACTCGCTCAAACCACCTCACACCACACATTGTCCTCAAACATCTCATTTCCAGCACATCCATCCTCCTGCGCACATCTCTATCCATAGCCCACGCCTCGCAACCATACAACATTGTTGGAACCACTATTCCTTCAAACATACCCATTTTTGCTTTCCGAGATAATGTTCTCGACTTCCACACATTTTTCAAGGCTCCCAAAATTTTCGCCCCCTCCCCCACCCTATGATCCACTTCCGCTTCCATGGTTCCATCCGCTGACAGATCCACTCCCAGATATCTAAAACACTTCACTTCCTCCAGTTTTTCTCCATTCAAACTCACCTCCCAATTGACTTGACCCTCACCCCTACTGTACCTAATAACCTTGCTCTTATTCACATTTACTCTTAACTTTCTTCTTCCACACACTTTACCAAACTCAGTCACCAGCTTCTGCAGTTTCTCACATGAATCAGCCACCAGCGCTGTATCATCAGCGAACAACAACTGACTCACTTCCCAAGCTCTCTCATCCCCAACAGACTTCATACTTGCCCCTCTTTCCAGGACTCTTGCATTTACCTCCCTAACAACCCCATCCATAAACAAATTAAACAACCATGGAGACATCACACACCCCTGCCGCAAACCTACATTCACTGAGAACCAATCACTTTCCTCTCTTCCTACACGTACACATGCCTTACATCCTCGATAAAAACTTTTCACTGCTTCTAACAACTTGCCTCCCACACCATATATTCTTAATACCTTCCACAGAGCACCTCTATCAACTCTATCATATGCCTTCTCCAGATCCATAAATGCTACATACAAATCCATATGCATATGTCTGTGTATATATACATGTATGTGTAAATGTTGATATGTAGATGTATGTATGTGTGTATATGGGTGTTTATGCATATATGTGTATATGAGTGGATGGCCCATTCTGTGTCTGTTTCCTGACACTACCTTGCTGGTGCAGGGAACAGCATTTAAGTGTAATAATAAAAATAATAATAATATATGTGTATTTGAGAGGATGGGTCTTTGTTCATCTGTTTCCTGGCACTACCTCGCTCACACAGGAAATGGTGATGAAGTATAATGAATAAAAATAAAAATATGTATATATGTGTGTATATGAATGGATGGATCTTTCTTCGTCTGTTTCCTGGCACTACATCACTGACACAGGAAATGGCGATCAAGTGTAATAAAATAGTATAAATGTATGGATCATGGGGAGGTGCCTGAGGATTAGCAATACGCATGTATAATGGCACTGCATAAAGGTAAAAGGGTCAAAAAAGAGTGTTTAAACTATGCAGGTATAAGCTGTTGAGTATACCTGGTATGTTGTCTGGGATAGTTCTGCCTGAGGGGGTGAAGGCATGTACAAAGCATCAGATTGGAGAGGAACAATGTGGTTTCAGGATCTGAGTGGCAGAGGATGTGTGGATCAGGGGTTTCCTTTACGTCATGTGTGTGAGAAATACTCGAAGAAACAGATGGGTATGTTTGTGGCATTTACGGATCCAGAGAAAGCATATGATAGGGTTCACAGAGATGGAAGGTCTTAAGGATATATGGTGAGGGAGGAAAGCTGGGAGAATCAGAGACAAGTTTTTGTTAAGAGTGTAAGATAAGTGTGAACATATGAAAAGAGGATAAGTGGTTCTAGGTGAAGATATGCCTGCATAAAGGGTGTGTGATGTCACATTGGCTGTTTAATTTGTTTATGGATGGAGTGGTGAGGAGGTAAATGCAAGAATCTTGGAGAGAGAGCCTATTGTATGCTTTCTCCAAATCCATTACTGCCACATGCAAATCCTTCATTTTCTCAGATCCATCACTGCCACATGCAAATCCTTCATTTTCTCTAATTTCTCACATACATTCCTCAAAGTAAACACCTGATCAACATTTCCTCTGCCATGCCTAAAACCACATTGTTCTTCTGATGCTCTGCACAGGCTATCAACTTGTCAATCACCACTTTTTCATACAATTTATCAGGAACACTAAACAAACTTATTCCTCTGTAACAGGAACACTCACCCTTGCTCCTCTTATCTCTAAACAATAGTGCTTTATATGCATTCTGCCAATCCTCAAGCACCTCACCATGATTCATACACATACTGAAAACCCCAACAGACCAATCAATGACAAAGTCTACTCCTTTCTTAAGAAATTTAACTGTAATACCATCCACTCCAGCCAACTTTCCTCATTTCAAATTAAGCAAGGATTTCACCACCTATTTTCATGACAACCCTAGCCATGATGCTCTCACCCAGCATACCTCCCCAAACCAACACCCTATATCTGCCATCCTATCATCAAGCCAATTCCCCAATCCTTCTAAGTAAGTATTCAATCTCCTCTTCCCCTCATCACAGCATGTTACCACTTCCCCATTTGCCCCTTTCATTGATGTCACCTATTCCCTTCTTTTCCTCGCAACACTGACCTTCCAAAACATCCTCTTATTCTCCCTGAAGTTTGCTGATACTCACTCACCCCAACTCTCATTTGCCCTCTTTTCCAGCTCCTGTAACTTCTTCTTGGCCTCCTGATGCTTTCTTTTGTACATCTCCCACTTGCTGTCACATGCCTTCCCTTCTCTTTCACTAGCACCTTGAATTCATTACCCTTTCCCACCTGCCCACCTCCCATCTTCTGCATACCACACACTTCTCTTAAACGTACCAGCTCTACTTCTTTAAACATCTCCCATTCTTTATCCACTCCCCTAATTTCATTACTCACCACTTTTACCATTCTAACTCTCCTAGTATCTCTTCACATAAGCCCCTTTTCCAAGCTCTTTATTTTCATCAACCTCTTTTCACCCACAAAATTTCCTCTTTTCTGAAAGCCTTCACAAATCTTCACCGTCATCTCCATCAGATGATGACTAGACACCCCACTAGCTGCCACTCTCAGCACATCAAAGTCCTATGAATGCCTCTCAATTAGTACAAAATTCAATGAAGCCCACTCGACATCCTTCCTAATCCATGTATACTTATGAATGTCTCCTTTTAAACCAGGTATTTCCAACAGTCATCCATGTATACTTATGTTGGTCTCCTTTTAAATCAGTTATTCCCAATCATCAGTCATCCATGTATACTCAAGAATGTCTCTTGTTTCAAACAAGGTATTCCCAATCATCAGTCCTTTTTCAGCACACAACTCCACAAGCTGTTTATCATTTCCATTTAAATCACTAAATACCCCATGTCCTACAATCTTAACCTCAACTTCTAAATTAATCACTTGCATTCAAGTCATCCATCACTAATAAGCGACTCACTCATCTGCTCTTAAATCACTCATCCCTCTTCTTCCTTCTTGTGGCCAGGTGTGTAAACATCAGTAATCACCCACCTCTCAAAATCCACATTCATTTTTACCCACATCAACCTTTAATAAGCACACTTCCTTAGATTGTTTCACACATGACCACAACTCCTCCATCAAAACTGCCATCCCTTCCTTAGCTAACCCCCTCATTTTAACCCCTAACTTACTCCTGAGTTATACCCAGACAATTCTTCCCCCTTATCCCTGAGCTTTGTTTCACTCAGAGATAAAACATACAGGTTCTTTTCCTCTAACAACTACTTATCCTTCTTTCTTTTCATCTTGGTTACATGAAAACTCATCCAGACACCCCATCCTGAGCTTTCAAGGAGAATGAGCACTCCTTGCTTTGCTTCTTCTACTGTTACATC
This sequence comes from Panulirus ornatus, assembly GCF_036320965.1. Classification (NCBI taxonomy): domain Eukaryota; kingdom Metazoa; phylum Arthropoda; class Malacostraca; order Decapoda; family Palinuridae; genus Panulirus; species Panulirus ornatus. Next base: position 47,650,761 of record NC_092233.1, read on the forward strand.
TGTGTGATCAGTTCTCTGGTATTCCAATATCCTTTATCTACTTTACCAGTAATGTTCTGAGTTGTTGCACATTGTTAGTATAAACTGATGGTGTAAGCACGGCACAGTGATTATAGGGATAAATTATTATTCCTACCTCTACATCATTACTAGCATGGGGCCAGAAACCCTTCTCTCCCTGAGTTTCAGTTTCTACAATATGAAAGAGAAGAAGCCAGGCTCCTCCTTCTCCTCTCTGGCTCAAGCCGGGATATCTGAATGTGCATGGCTCTAAACTGGATGAGAAGCAGGAATACATAAGCAGTGTGTTTAGAAGTTAGGTGAGGAGAGTTTATAAGTTGGACTGCTTTTGACTCAGCTTTGTCAAATAAGAATGTGAGCACAGTACTCCATAAAAAGAGTGATTCAATCCTCTGCATAAATGGAGCAACTTTTCAAACGAAGAGAATTTTCGATTTCTAAACAGGACTCCCAGTTTCATACAGGCAGACTTAGCTATTTCCATAAAGTGGGGTTTCCAAGAAAGAGTGGATGTTACAGTAATACTAAGTATGTTCAGTAAGTTAAGAAGTAAATTCACAGAACCATCAATAAGTCTAAGCTTAGTGAGGAAGTTGTGTCAATATGAGATGTAGATCAAGAGAGAGAAGAAGGAGCACAACTGGGGGACATGGAGGAATGCAGAATTTGAGATGTCAACATATGAGTGCATTTGGTAATCTATGGAAGACAGAAAATCATTGATAAAATGAGAAAAAGTGTTGGGAACAGGTCACCTTGCAGGACAGCACTGTTGATGGAGAAAGGGGGAAGGCAGATCCATCAACAATCATGGAGACAGACTGGCCAGAGGAAACTAGATAAGAGAGAGGAAAGTGAGGAAGGGAAGATGAAACCAAAATGTTACTCCCTGTCAAAAGCTTTGGATACATCAAGGGCAACTACATAGGATTCCCAAAACTCTTTTCAAGGATGATGACCAAACACTGGTAACAGGAAAGAATATTGCCAGTGGATCTTGCCTTACGGAAGCAATATGGATGATCAAAAACAAACTTTGAGATTTAATTTTTTTTTATATATCTATTCATTCTATTATACTTTGTGGCTGTCTCCCGCATTAACCAGGAAGCGCAAGGAAACAGATGAAAGAATGGCCCAACTCTACCCACATACACATGTATATACATACACGTCCACACACACACACACACGCACATATATATGTATACATCTCAACGTATACATATATATATACACACACAGACATATACATATACACACATATACATAATTCATACTGTCTGCCCTCATTCATTCCCGTCGCGACCCTGCCACACATGAAATGATAACCCCCTCCCCCCACATGTGCAAGAGGCAGTCCTAAGAAAAGACAACAAAGGCCACATTCGTTCATACTCAGTCTCTACCTGTCATGTATAATGCACCGAAACCATAGGCTCCCTTTCCACATCCAGGCCTCACACAACTTTCCATGGTTTACCCCAGACGCTTCACATGCCCTGGTTCAATCCATTGACAGCACGTCGACCCTGGTAAGCCACATCGTTCCAATTCACTTTATTCCTTGCATGCTTTTCACCCTCCTGCATGTTCAGGCCCCGATCACTCAAAATATTTTTCACTCCATCTTTCCACCTCCAACTTGGTCTCCCTCTTCTCCTCGTTCCTTCCACCTCTGACACATATATCCTCTTTGTCAATCTATCCTCACTCATTCTCTCCATGTGACCAAACCATTTCAAAACACCCTCTTCTGCTCTCTCAACCACGATCTTTTTATTTCCACACATCTCTCTTACCCTTTCATTACTTAATCAATCAAACCACCTCACACCACATATTGTCCTCAAACATCTCATTTCCAACACATCTACCCTCCTCCGCACAACTCTATCTATAGCTCACGTCTCGCAACCATATAACATTGTCAGAACGATTACTCCTTCAAACATACCCATTTTTGCTTTCCCAGATAACATTCTCGCCTTCCACACATTTTTCAATGCTCCCAGAACTTTCGCCCCCTCCCCCACCCTATGACTCACTTCCACTTCCATGGTTCCATCTGCTGCCAGATCCACTCCCAGATATCTAAAACACTTCACTTCCTCCACTTTTTCTCCATTCAAACTTACCTCCCAATTGACCTGTCCCTCAACCCTATTGTACCTAATAACCTTGCTCTTATTCACGTTTACTCTCAGCTTTCTTCTTTCACTTACTTTACCAAACTCAGTCACCAACTTCTGCAGTTTCTCACATGAATCAGCCACCATTGCTGTATCATCATCGAACAACAACTGACTCACTTCCAAAGCTCTCTCATCCACAACAGACTGCATACTTGCCCCTCTCTCCAAAACTCTTGCATTCACCTCCCTAACAACCCCATCCATAAACAAATTAAACAACCATGGAGACATCATGCACCAATCACTTTCCTCTCTTCCTACTCATACACATGCCTTACATCCTTCATAAAAACTCTCCACTGCTTCTAACAATTTGCCTCCCACACCAAACATTCTTAATACCTTCCACAGAGCATCCCTATCAACTCTATCATATGCCTTCTCCAGATCCATAGATGTTACATACAAATACATTTGCTTTTCTAAGTATTTCTCACATACATTCTTCAAAGCAAACACCTGATCCACACATCCTCTACCACTTCTGAAACCACACTGCTCTTCCCTAATCTGATGCTCTGTGCATACCTTCACCCTCACAAACAATACCCTCCAATATAATTTCCAAGGAATACTCAACAAACTTATACCTCTGTAATTTGAGCATTTACCTTTATCCCCTTTGCCTTTGTACAATGGCACTATGCAAGCATTCCGCCAATCCTCAGGCACCTCATCATGAGTCTGACATACATTAAATAACCTTACCAACCAGTCAACAACACAGTCACCCAGGTTTTTAATAAATTCCACTGCAATACCATCCAAACTCACTGCCTTGCCGGCTTTCATCTTCTGCAAAGCTTTTACTACCTCTTCTCTGTTTACCAAATCATTCTCCCTAACCCTCTTACTTTGCACACTACCTCGACCAAAACACCATATATCTGCCACTCTATCATCAAGCACATTCAACAACCCTTCAAAATACTCACTCCATCTCCTTCTCACATCACCACTACTTGTTATCACCTCCCCATTAGCCCCCTTCACAGATGTTCCCATTTGTTCTCTTGCCTTATGCACTTTATTTACTTCCTTCCAAAACATCTTTTTATTCTCCCTAAAATTTAATGATACTCTCTCACCCCATCTCTCATTTGCCCTTTTTTTCACCTCTTGCACCTTTCTCTTGACCTCCTGCCTCTTTCTTTTATACATCTCCCACTCATTTGCATTATTTCCCTGCAAAAATCGTCAAAATGCCTGTATCTTCTCTTTCACTAATAACCTTACATTTTCATCCCTAAACTCACTACTCTTTCTAATCTGCCCATCTCCCACGCTTCTCATGCCACAAGCATCTTTTGCGCAAGCCATCACTGCTTCCCTAAATACATCCCATTCCTTCCCCACTCCCCTTACGTCCTTTGTTCTCACTTTTTTCCATTCTGTACTCAGTCTCTCCTGGTACTTCCTCACACAAGTCTCCTTCCCAAGCTCACTTACTCTCACCACTCTCTTCACCCCAACATTCTCTCCTCTTTTATGAAAACCTCTACAAATCTTCACCTTCGCCTCCACAAGATAATGATCAGACATCTCTCCAGTTGCACCTCTCAGCACATCAACATCCAAAAGTCTCTCTTTCACACGCCTATCAATTAACACGTAATCAAATAACACTCTCTAGCCATCTCTCCTACTTACATACATATACTTATGTATATCTCTCATTTTAAACCAGGTATTCCCAATCACCAGTTCTTTTTCAGCATACGAATCTACAAGCTCTTCACCATTTCCATTTACATCACTGAACACCCAATGTACACCAATTATTCCCTCAACAGCCACATTACTCACCTTTGCATTCAAATCACCCATCACTATAACCCGGTCCCATGCATCAAAACTACTAACACACTCACTCAGCTGCTCCCAAAACACTTGCCTCTCATGATCTTTCTTCTCATGCCCAGGTGCATATGCACCAACAATCACCCATCTCTCTCCATCCACTTTCTGTTTTACACATATAAATCTAGAGTTTACTTTCTTACACTCTATCACATACTCCCACCACTCCTGTTTCAGGAGTAGTGCTACTCCTTCCCTTGCTCTGGTCCTCTCACTAACCCCTGACTTTACTCCCAAGACATATCCCTGGGGATAGGGGAGAAAGAATACTTCCCACACCTTCCTTACGCATCGTAGAAGGCAACTAAAGGGACAGGAGCAGGGTGCTAGAAACCCTCCCCTCCTTGTACTTTAACTTTCTAAAAGGGGAAACAGAAGAAGGAGTCACGTGGGGAGTGCTCATACTCCTCGAAGGCTCAGATTCGGGTGTCTAAATGTGTGTGGATGTAACCAAGATGAGAAAAAAGGAGAGATAGGTAGTATGTTTGAGGAAAGGAACCTGGATGTTCTGGCTCTGAGTGGAACAAAGCTCAAGGGTAAAGGGAAAGACTGAGATTTAATATGTCTAAGAATACGGTATATGAGAAGGGATTCAAAGACTTTGGAAATGGTAGATGTCAGAGCAACAGGACAATAGTTCAAGGGGTTAGAATGGTCACTCTTCTTAAGGAATGGATGTAGCAAGAGATGCCTCCAAAAATAAGAAAAAGTCCTGTTTATTACAAAGAATCTGAACACATGAGCAGGCACATGTGCGAGTTCAGAGGCACACTCTTTCAGTACACAGGGGATGCCATGAGGACCACAGACATGTGTCCAAAGACAGAAGTAATTCTCTGATTATCCAAAAAAAGATTTTGGAGAGGGGCATAGGATTATTGAGAGGAGCATCAGGGGGTGAAGGAATGTTAGTCATCCATGGTGGAGTTTGAGGAGAAACAGGAACCAAAGAGTGTTGGCTTGTCTATGGGAGAGGTAGCTATAATACGAGGATGAAAAAGTGAAGGAAAGGTGGAGAGACAGAATTTGTTTGTGATGCCCTTCCCAAAAGACAAGAAAGACCTATCAGAGGATGATGGAGAGGTTATTGCATTTCCTCTGTATAAAGGAACACTTTGCCTCTCAGATAACCAGTTCTTGTGAAGCATTCTAATCAGTTCTAATATGGCGTTCTAACCAAGTGTTCTTGTGTAGCACCATAACCAGGGGTTTTGCGATTACAGGCAATGATAAATACTAAATGGGAGTTACAGGGAAAGAGAGTTTCTCCAAACCCAATAAGTCTGACCATTTGCCTAAATGGCCTCAGAACAAGAGCAGTTGAACCATGGATTGGCAGACAAGGTTGTCATATATGATGCAACTAAACTAGATCCCCCCTATCTACAGCCAAGTCCTACAGCTGTTCCTCGGTTTCCCCTGACTGCTTCACATACCCTACTTCAGCTCAATGACAGTACACTGCCCCCTGCATACCACTTTATTCTACTTCACTTCATTCTATGCATGCTTCACACCCTCCTGCAATCTCAGACCATGATCACTCAAAGCAACTTTCACTCCATCCTTCACTCCAGTGTTGCTTCTTAGCCTTCATTGCCTAACCCTTAACAGACAACAGGCAGATGGCAACTCTAGCACAGTGTTTGCAGAACTCCTAAATAATCTTGCCACTAAGTTCTTTTACCTAACATCCTGCCTGATGTTCAAACATACTACCTATACCTAATGCTCCTGCCTCATGTTCCTACCCACTACTTCTACCTAGTGCTCCAGCCAAAATGTTCCTACCTACTGCTCCTAAAATTCTGCCAAAAGATAGGGTTAGCGCATTGTGCTTCTGCAGTAAAATCTAGAGTTACATAGTAGCTGAGTGAGTTAAGTGCTGTTAAGTGCTATGTGTGACAAGGAGAGATTGTATGTTTGTGTACAGAATGCCAGTGGTCCATATGTCGGTGAAACAAGAACAAAATGAAGCTACCTGGGTCAGAGGAGTGCAACGTGACAACCAATGAAGTGCTGGCTCACTCTCACTCTGATGTAATCACTAACCCTCCTGATACCTTATCAGGTAGTAATGGTAAGATACCCCTTGGTTATTGGCTGCCTACTAACTACTAAGTACTATCCACGCAAAACCTTAAGTATACAGCTGAAGCAAGTGGGATCAGACTGGAAAAGTGTCACCTAGCCTTTTTGGAATGGTTAAATCACAAGATGTAGTGTCATTAGAATTACTAAATTTTACACAATATAACAGGAAGATTTGTAGAGGTTTTCAGAAAAGAAGAATGTTGGAGAGAAGAGAGTAGAGTAAGTGAGCTTGGAAAGAAGACTTGAGTGAGGAAGTACCAGGAGAGATTGAGGGCAGAATGGTAAAAGGTGAGAGCAAATGAAATGAGGGTGTGGGGGAGGAATGGCATGTATTTAGGGAAGCAGCGATAGCTTGTGCAAAAGATGCATGTGGTATGAGAAAGGTGGGAGGTGGGAAGATTAGAAAGGGTAGTGAGTGGTGGGATGAAGAAATAAGATTGTTAGTGAAAGAGAAGAGAGAGGCATTTGGACGATATTTGCAGGGAAATAGAGCAAATGACTGGAAGATGTATAAAAGAAAAAGGCAAGAGGTCAACGGAAAGGTGCAAGAGGTGAAAAAGATGGCAAATGAGAGTTGGGGTGAGAGAGTATCATCAAATTTTGATGGTAGAGTGGGAGATATAGGGTGTTTTGGTCGGGGTGGTGTGCAAAGTGTGAGGGTCAGGGAGAATGATTTGGTAAACAGAGAAGAGGTAGTGAAAGCTTTGCAGAAGATGAAAGCTGGCAAGGCGGCGGGTTTGAATGGTATTGCTGTGGAATTTATTAAAAAAGGGGGTGACTGTGTTGTTGACTGGTTGGAGAGGATATTCAATATATGTATGGTTCATGGTGAAGTGCCTGAGGATTGGAAGAATGCATGTCTAGTGCCATTGTACAAAGGCAAAGGAGATGGAGGTGAGTGTTTGGAGGTATAAGTTTGATGAGTGTTCCTGGGAAATTATATGGGAGGGTACTGATTTAGAGGGTGAAGGCATGTACAGTGCATCAGATTGGGGAGGAGCAGTGTGGTTTTAGAAGTGGTAGAGGAAGTGTGGATCAGGTGTTTGCTTTCAAGAATGAATGTAAGAAATACTTAGAAAAACATATGGACTTGTATGTAGCATTTATGGATCTGGAGAAGGCTTGTGATAGAGTTGATAGAGATGCCCTGAGGAACATATCAAGAGTACATGGTGTGGGAGGTAAGTTGTTAGAAGCAGTGAAAAGCTTTTATCGAGGATGCAAGGCATGTGTACAAGTAGGAAGAGAGGAAGGTGATTGGTTCCCAGTGAATGTCGGTTTGCAGCAGGGGTGCGTAATGTCTCCATGGTTGTTAAATTTGTTTATGGATGGGGTTGTTAGGGAGGTGAATGCAAGAGTTTTGGAGAGAGGGGCAAGTATGCAGTCTGTTGGGGATGAGAGGGTTTGGGAAGTGAGTCAGTTGTTGCTTGCTGTTAATACAGTGCTGGTGAGCTGATTCAGATGAGAAACTGCAGAAGTTGGTGACTGAGTTTGGTAAAGTGTGTGAAAGAAGAAAGTTGAGAGTAAATGTGAATAAGAGCAAGTTGAGAGTAAATGTGAATAAGAGCAAGGTTATTGGGTGCAGTAGGGTTGAGGGACAAGTCAGTTGATAGTTAAGTTTGAATGGAGAAAAAATGGAGGAACTGAAGTGTTTTAGATATCTGTGAGTGGATTTAGAAGCATATGGAACCATGGAAGTGGAAGTGAGTCACAGGGTGGGGGAGGGGGCGAAGGTTCTGGTAGCGTTGAAGAATGTGTGGAAAGCGAGAACGTTATCTCGGAAAGTAAAAATGGGTATCTTTGAAGGAATAGTGGTTCCAACAATGATATATGGTTGAGAGGTATGGGCAATGGATGGGGTTGTGCAGAGGAGGGTGGATGTGTTGGAAATGACATGTATGAGGACGATATGTGGTGTGAGGTGGTTTGATCAAGTGAGAAATGAAGGGGTAAGAAGATGGTGTATTGAAATGGTTTGGTCACAAGGAGAATGAGAGAAGAAAGATTGACAAAGAGGATATATGTGTCACAGGTGGAGGGAACGAGAAGTGGGAGACAAAATTGGAGGTGGAAGGATGGAAAGAAAAAGATTTTGAGCGATCAGGGCCTGAACATACAGGAGGGTGAAAGGCGTGCAAGGAATAGAGTGAATTGGAACGATGTGGTATACCAGGGTCAACTTGCTGTCAATAGATTGAACCAGGACATGTGAAGCATCTGGGGTAAATGATGGAGAGTTTTGTGGGGCCAGGATTTGGAAAGGGAGCTGTGGTTTAGGTGCATTATACATGACAGCTAGAGACTGAGTGAGAACAAATGTTGCCTTTGTTGTCTTTTCCTAGCGCTACCTCTCGTCTCACGCATGCTGGGGGAGGGGGGTGTCATTTCATGTGTGGTGGGGTGGCGGCACTAATGAATAAAGAAAGCAAGTATGAATTATGTACATGTGTATATATGTATGTCTGTGTATCTATATATATGCATACGTTGAAATGTATAGGTATGTATATGTGCATGTATGGACGTGTATGTATATACATGTTCATGTGGGTGGGTTGGGCCATTCTTTCATCTGTTTCCTTGCGCTACCTCGCTAACACGGGAGACAGCGAGAAAGTATAATAAAAAAAATCTTTCTTTTCTTTCATACTATTCGCCATTTCCCGCGTTAACGAGGTAGCGTTAAGAACAGAGGACTGGGCCTTTGAGGAAATAGCCTCACCTGGCCCCCTTCTCTGTTCCTTCTTTTGGAAAAAAAAAAATAATAGTAGTAACATTATGATCTTTACCAAATAGAAACTTCATCAAATTACACATTAAGGTGAACCAATCATCACTCCTGAGATAACCACAAAGCAAAAAAATTTCTTACTACTGTACACCCACCTTGTCCTGATAATGTTCAACTAACAGCTCACTCTCATTCCAGTACAAAAGTGTTATAGTCATACCTGTAGACATTCCTTGCATAATCTGAACTTCAAAATGCATGCTCCAGCAGTCTTTGCAGAATGTATGGCCACAAGAGAGATGACTCGCATTATCTGGAGACATTGGAGCAAGGCATACAGGACAGGTAATTTCTCCTTCCTCATGCTGACTACTGATTGCCTGCTGAGGCGGCGTAGGTGGTTTGATGCGTGCAGAGGTAAGCAGTCTGTGACAGTCCTGGCGATAACCTGCAACAATCTCCATTTGGTTCCAGCTATACATGTGGAGAAGCAATTTAGCCAGTGATGGTGTTACCTGCAAAGTAGATCATAAGATGAAGCACTCTTTGGTATAATGTACAACTTAAGGGAAATGAAGAAATGATATTTGTTAAAAAAAAATAGTCAAAGCTTCTAAAAAGATCCAATGGATTGAATACCTGTAACACAAAAACAGTCTAGCAACTAGGAGAGGTTGCTAAAAGTGTTTTGGTCTAGGTGGTGTGCAAAGTGTGAGGGTCAGGGAGAATGATTTGGTAAACAGAGAAGAGGTAGTGAAAGCTTTGCAGAAGATGAAAGCTGGCAAGGCGGCGGGTTTGAATGGTATTGCTGTGGAATTTATTAAAAAAGGGGGTGACTGTGTTGTTGACTGGTTGGAGAGGATATTCAATATATGTATGGTTCATGGTGAAGTGCCTGAGGATTGGAAGAATGCATGTCTAGTGCCATTGTACAAAGGCAAAGGAGATGGAGGTGAGTGTTTGGAGGTATAAGTTTGATGAGTGTTCCTGGGAAATTATATGGGAGGGTACTGATTTAGAGGGTGAAGGCATGTACAGTGCATCAGATTGGGGAGGAGCAGTGTGGTTTTAGAAGTGGTAGAGGAAGTGTGGATCAGGTGTTTGCTTTCAAGAATGAATGTAAGAAATACTTAGAAAAACATATGGACTTGTATGTAGCATTTATGGATCTGGAGAAGGCTTGTGATAGAGTTGATAGAGATGCCCTGAGGAACATATCAAGAGTACATGGTGTGGGAGGTAAGTTGTTAGAAGCAGTGAAAAGCTTTTATCGAGGATGCAAGGCATGTGTACAAGTAGGAAGAGAGGAAAGTGATTGGTTCCCAGTGAATGTCGGTTTGCAGCAGGGGTGCGTAATGTCTCCATGGTTGTTAAATTTGTTTATGGATGGGGTTGTTAGGGAGGTGAATGCAAGAGTTTTGGAGAGAGGGGCAAGTATGCAGTCTGTTGGGGATGAGAGGGTTTGGGAAGTGAGTCAGTTGTTGCTTGCTGTTAATACAGTGCTGGTGAGCTGATTCAGATGAGAAACTGCAGAAGTTGGTGACTGAGTTTGGTAAAGTGTGTGAAAGAAGAAAGTTGAGAGTAAATGTGAATAAGAGCAAGGTTATTGGGTGCAGTAGGGTTGAGGGACAAGTCAGTTGATAGTTAAGTTTGAATGGAGAAAAAATGGAGGAACTGAAGTGTTTTAGATATCTGTGAGTGGATTTAGAAGCATATGGAACCATGGAAGTGGAAGTGAGTCACAGGGTGGGGGAGGGGGCGAAGGTTCTGGTAGCGTTGAAGAATGTGTGGAAAGCGAGAACGTTATCTCGGAAAGTAAAAATGGGTATCTTTGAAGGAATAGTGGTTCCAACAATGATATATGGTTGAGAGGTATGGGCAATGGATGGGGTTGTGCAGAGGAGGGTGGATGTGTTGGAAATGACATGTATGAGGACAATATGTGGTGTGAGGTGGTTTGATCAAGTGAGAAATGAAGGGGTAAGAAGATGGTGTATTGAAATGGTTTGGTCACAAGGAGAATGAGAGAAGAAAGATTGACAAAGAGGATATATGTGTCACAGGTGGAGGGAACGAGAAGTGGGAGACAAAATTGGAGGTGGAAGGATGGAAAGAAAAAGATTTTGAGCGATCAGGGCCTGAACATACAGGAGGGTGAAAGGCGTGCAAGGAATAGAGTGAATTGGAACGATGTGGTATACCAGGGTCAACTTGCTGTCAATAGATTGAACCAGGACATGTGAAGCATCTGGGGTAAATGATGGAGAGTTTTGTGGGGCCAGGATTTGGAAAGGGAGCTGTGGTTTAGGTGCATTATACATGACAGCTAGAGACTGAGTGAGAACAAATGTTGCCTTTGTTGTCTTTTCCTAGCGCTACCTCTCGTCTCACGCATGCTGGGGGAGGGGGGTGTCATTTCATGTGTGGTGGGGTGGCGGCACTAATGAATAAAGAAAGCAAGTATGAATTATGTACATGTGTATATATGTATGTCTGTGTATCTATATATATGCATACGTTGAAATGTATAGGTATGTATATGTGCATGTATGGACGTGTATGTATATACATGTTCATGTGGGTGGGTTGGGCCATTCTTTCATCTGTTTCCTTGCGCTACCTCGCTAACACGGGAGACAGCGAGAAAGTATAATAAAAAAAATCTTTCTTTTCTTTCATACTATTCGCCATTTCCCGCGTTAACGAGGTAGCGTTAAGAACAGAGGACTGGGCCTTTGAGGAAATAGCCTCACCTGGCCCCCTTCTCTGTTCCTTCTTTTGGAAAAAAAAAAATAATAGTAGTAACATTATGATCTTTACCAAATAGAAACTTCATCAAATTACACATTAAGGTGAACCAATCATCACTCCTGAGATAACCACAAAGCAAAAAAATTTCTTACTACTGTACACCCACCTTGTCCTGATAATGTTCAACTAACAGCTCACTCTCATTCCAGTACAAAAGTGTTATAGTCATACCTGTAGACATTCCTTGCATAATCTGAACTTCAAAATGCATGCTCCAGCAGTCTTTGCAGAATGTATGGCCACAAGAGAGATGACTCGCATTATCTGGAGACATTGGAGCAAGGCATACAGGACAGGTAATTTCTCCTTCCTCATGCTGACTACTGATTGCCTGCTGAGGCGGCGTAGGTGGTTTGATGCGTGCAGAGGTAAGCAGTCTGTGACAGTCCTGGCGATAACCTGCAACAATCTCCATTTGGTTCCAGCTATACATGTGGAGAAGCAATTTAGCCAGTGATGGTGTTACCTGCAAAGTAGATCATAAGATGAAGCACTCTTTGGTATAATGTACAACTTAAGGGAAATGAAGAAATGATATTTGTTAAAAAAAAATAGTCAAAGCTTCTAAAAAGATCCAATGGATTGAATACCTGTAACACAAAAACAGTCTAGCAACTAGGAGAGGTTGCTAAAAGTGTTTTGGTCTAGGTGGTGTGCAAAGTGAGAGGGTTAGGGAAAATGATTTGGTAAACAGAGAAGAGGTAGTAAAAGCTTTGTGGAAGATGAAAGCCGGAAAGGCAGTAAGTTTGGATGGTATTGCAGTGGAATTTATTAAAAAAGGGGGTGACTGTATTGTTAACTGGGTGGTAAGGTTATTTAATGTATGTATGACTCATGGTGAGGTGCCTGAGGATTGGCGGAATGCTTGCATAGTGCCATTGTACAAAGGCAAAGGGGATAAAAGTGAGTGCTCAAAATACAGAGGTATAAGTTTGTTGAGTATTCCTTGGAAATTATATGGGATTACATTGGAGGGTATTAATTGAGAGGGTGAAGGCATGTACAGAGCATCAGATTGGGGAAGAGCAGTGTGGTTTCAGAAGTGGTAGAGGATGTGTGGATCAGGTGTTTGCTCTGAAGAATGTATGTGAGAAATACTTAGAAAAGCAAATGGATTTGTATGTAGCATTTATGGATCTGGAGAAGGCATATGATAGAGTTGATAGAGATGCTCTGTGGAAGGTATCAAGAATATATGGTGTGGGAGGCAAGTTGTCAGAAGCAGTGAAAAGTTTTTACCGAGGATTTAAGGCATGTATACGTGTAGGAAGAGAGGAAAAAGATTGCTTCTCAGTGAATGAAGGTTTGGGGCAGGGGTGTGTGATGACTCCATGGTTGTTTAATTTGTTTATGGATGGGGTTGTTAGGAGGTAAATGCAAGACTTTTGGAAAGAGGGGCAAGTATGCAGTCTGTTGTGGATGAAATAGCTTGGGAAATGAGTCAGTTGTTGTTCGCTGATGATACAGCACTGGTGGCAAAGTAATATGAGAAACTGCAGAAGCTGGTGACTGAGTTTGGTAAAGTGTGTGAAAGAAGAAAGCTGAGAGTAAACGTGAATAAGAGCAAGGTTATTAGGTACAGTAGGGTTGAGGGACAAATCAGCTGGGAGGTAAGTTTGAATGGAGAAAAACTGTAGGAAGTGAAGTGTTTAAGATATCTGGGAGTGGATTTGGCAGAGGATGGAACCATGGAAGCAGAAGTGAATCATAGGGTAGGGGAGGGGGTGAAAGTTCTGGGAGCGTTGAAGAGTGTGTGGAAGTCGAGAACATTACCTCGGAAAGCAAAAACGGGTATGTTTGAAGGAATAGTGGTTCCAACAATGCTATATGGTTGCGAGGTGAGGGCTACGGATAGAATTGTGCAGAGGAGGGTGGATGTGCTGGAAATGAGATGTTTGAGGACAATATGTGGTGTGAGGTGGTTTAATTGAGTAAGTAATAATAGGTAAGAGAGATGTGTGGTAATAAAAAGAGTATGGTTGTGAGAGTAGAAGAAGGTGTTTTGAAATGGTTTGGTCACATGGAGAGAATGAGTGAGGAAAGACTGACTAAGAGAAAATATGTGTCAGAGGTGGAGGGAACGAGAAGTGGGAGACAAAATTGGAGGTGGAAAAATGGAGTGAAAAAGATTTTGAGTGATCGGGGCCTGAACATGCAGCAGGGTGAAAGGCGTGCAAGGAATAGAGTGAACTGGAACGATGTGGTATCCCGGGGTCAACGTGCTGACAATGGATTGAACCAGGGCATGTAAAGCGTCTGTGGTAAACCATGGAAAGTTCTGTGGGGCCTGGATGTGGAAAGGGAGCTGTGGTTTTGGTGCATTATTACATGACAGCTAAAGACTGAGTGTGAGCGAATGTGGCCTTTACTGTCTTTTCCTAGCGCTACCTCGCGCACATGAGGTAGGAGGGGGTTGTTATTTCATGTGTAGTGGGGTGGCGATGGGAATGAATAAAGGCAGACAGTATGAATTATGTACACGTGTATATATGTATATGTCTGTGTGTGTATATATATGTATACGTTGAGATGTATAGGTATGTATATGTGCATGTGTATGTATATACATGTGTATGTGGGTGGGTTGGGCCATTCTTTCGTCTGTTTCCTTGCGCTACCTCGCTAACGCAGGAGACAGCGACAAAGCAAATAAATGTATATATATATTATTATTATGCTTGCATAGTGCCATTGTACAAAGGCAAAGGGGATAAAAGGGAGTGCTCAAATTACAGAGGTTTAAGTTTGTTCAGTATTTCTGGTAAATTATATGGGAGGGTATTGATTGAGAGGGTGAAGGCATGCACAGAGCATCAGATTGGGGAAGAGCAGTGTGGTTTCAGAAGTGGTAGAGGATGTGTGGATCAGGTGTTTGCTCTGAAGAATGTATGTGAGAAATATTTAGAAAAGCAAATGGATTTGTATGTAGCATTTATGGATCTGGAGAAGGCATATGATAGAGTTGATAGAGATGCTCTATGGAAGGTACTAAGAATATATGGTGTGGGGGTAAGTTGTTAGAAGCAGTGAAAAGTTTTTATCGAGGATGTAAGGCATGTGTATGTGTAGGAAGAGAGGAAAGTGATTGGTTCTCAGTGAATGTAGGTTTGCATTTTGCAAAAATCCATTTGCATTTATAAGTATTTTTCACATACATTCTTCAAAGACAAAACACTTGATCCACATATCCTTTACCACTTCTGAAACCACACAACTCTTCACCACACTACTCTTCACCAAATTCTTCACCACTACTCTTCACCAATCCTCTCAATCAATACCCTCCCACATAATTGCCCAGATTTGGGTGTCTAAATGTGTGTGGATGTAACCAAGATGAGAAAAAAGGATAGATAGGTAGTATGTTTGAGGAATGGAACGTGGATGTTTTGGCTCTGAGTGAAACAAAGCTTAAGGGTAAAGGGGAAGAGTGGTTTGAGAATGTCTTGGGAGTAAAGTCAGGGGTTAGTGAGAGAACAAGAGCAAAGGAAGGAGTAGCACTACTCCTGAAACACGAGTGGTGGGAGTATGTGATAAACACGAGTGGTGGGAGTATGTGATAGAGTGTAAGAAAGTAAACTCTAGATTGATACGGGTAAAACTGAAAGTGGATGGAGAGAGATGGGTGATTATTGGTGCATATGCACCTGGGCATGAAAAGAAAGATCATGAGAGGCAAATGTTTTGGGAACAGCTGAGTGAGTGTGTTAGTAGTTTTGATGCACGAGACCAGGTTATAGTGATGGGTGATTTGAATGCAATGGTAAGTAATGTGGCAGTTGAGGGATAGAGATGCTCTGTGGAAGGTACTAAGAATATATGGAGTGGGAGGCAAGTTGTCAGAAGCAAAGAAAAGCTTTTATCAAGGATGTAAGGCATGCGTCCGTGTAGGAAGAGAGGAAAATGATTGGTTCTCAGTGAATGTAGGTTTGCGGCAGGGGCGTGTGATGTCTCCACGGTTGTTTATTTTGTTTATGGATGGGGTTGTTAGGTAGGTGAATGCAAAAGTTTTCGAAAGAGGACAAGTATGCAGTCTGTTGTGGATGAGAGAGCTTGGGAAGTGAGTCAGTTGTTGTTCGCTGATGATACAGCGCTGGTGGCTGATTTCTGTAAGAAACTGCAGAAGCTTGTGACTGAGTTTGGTAAAGTGTTTGGTAAAAGAAAGCTGAGAGTAAATGTGAATAAGAGCAAGGTTATTAGGTACAGTACGGTTGAGGGACAAGTCAATTGGGAGGTAAGTTTGAATGGAGAAAAACTGTAGGAAGTGAAGTGTTTTAGATACCTGGGAGTGGATTTGGCAGCGGATGGAACCATGGAAGAGGAAGTGAATCATAGGGTGGGGGAGGGGGCGAAAGTTCTGGGAGTGTTGAAGAATGTGTGGAAGTCGAGAATATTATCTCCGAAAGCAAAAATGGGTATGTTTGAAGGAATACTGGTTCCAACAATGTTACATGGTTGCGAGGTGTGGGCTATAGATAGATTTGTGCAGAGGAGGGTGGATGTGCTGGAAATGAGATGTTTGAGGACAATATGTGGTGTGAGGTGGTTTGATCGAGTAAGTAATAATAGGGTAAGAGAGATGGGTGGTAATAAAAAGAGTGTGGTTGAGAGAGCAGAAGAGGGTATTTTGAAATGGTTTGGTCACAAGGAGAGAATGAGTGAGGAAAGATTGACCAAGAGGATATATATGTCAGAGGTGGAAGGAACGAGGAGAAGTGTGAGACCAAATTGAAGGTGGAAAGATGGAGTGAAAAAGATTTTGAGTGATCGGGGCCTAAACATGCAAGAGGGTGAAAGGCGTGCAAGGAATAGAGTGAATTGGAATGATGTGGTATACCAGGGTCGAGGTGCTGTCAATGGATTGAACCAAGGCGTGTGAAGCGTCTGAGGTAAACCATGGAAAGTTCTGTGGGGCCTGGATGTGGAAAGGGAGCTGTGGTTTCAGTGCATTAAACATGAAAGCTAGAGACTGAGTGCAAACGAATGTGGCCTTTGTTGTCTTTTCCTCGCGCTACCTCGCACATATATGGGGGGAGGGGGTTGTTATTTCATGTGTGGCGGGGTGGCGATGGGAATGAATATAGGCAGACAGTACGAATTATGTGTATATATGTATCTGTCTGTGTGTGTATATATACGCATACGTTGAGATGTATAGGCATGTATATCTGCGTGTATGGACGTGTATGTATATATATGTGTATGTGGGTGGGTTGGGCCATTCTTTGATCTGTTTCCGTGTGCTACCTTGGTAACGCGGGAGAAAGCGACAAAGCAAAATATTAAAATATAATATGTATATGTATTTTTTTTCTTTCAAACTATTTGCCATTTCCCGCATTAGCGAGGTAGCGTTAAGAACAGAGGACTGGGCCTTTGGGGGGATATCCTCACCTAGCCCCCTTCTCTGTTCCTTCTTTTGTAAAATTAAAAAAAAAAAGAGAGGGGAGGATTTCCAGCCCCCCGCTCCTTCCCTTTCAGTCGCAGAGAATACGTGGGAAGTATTCTTTCTCCCCTATCCCCAGGGATAACATGTGATTTTATAAGCCATAATTCTTATTGGGTACTTGTAAAAGAGGGAGTGATCAGACCATACCCAGAGCGCCTTCATTCAATGTTAAATCTTTCACTCCCTAAGGATACTGCTTCCTTACAGAGATCAATGGGGATGCTTGCACATTACTCCCGTTGGATACTTAATTTTCCTGAAAAGATCCATCCTCTCTTGCATGCTGATGGATTTACGCTGTCTTCTGATGCAGCACTAGCTTTTGAGAACTTAAAGATATTGCGGATTCGGTGGTAAAAGCTAGTGACCCTACGTCTCCTTTCACTATGGAAACCGATGCTTCAGGCCATGCTATAACTGCTACACTATCTCAGAATGGTCGTCCAATAGCATTCTTCTCTCATACTCTTTCTAATAGTGAACAGAAACATTCTCCTCAAGAGAAAGAAGCACATGTCTTAGTAAAAGCCCTTAGAAAGTGGAAACACTATCTTGTTGGACACCACTTTAAGCTTATTACAGATCAGCTTGGTGTGAAGTTCATGTTCGACCCTAAATCTGCAAGCAAAATCAAAAACCATATTGTGTGCTGCCCAGGTAAAGAAGATACTCCTGCTGATGCACTCTCACATGTGTGTGGTGCTACTACTACAGATAAACTCAGGGAACTACATGAAAATCTTTGCCACCCCGGAGTGTTTTAAATGGTGCCTTTTGTCTGTGGTTGAAATCTGCCCTATTCTATCGATGATGATAAGAGAATCACTGCCTCTTCAAATATGCTCTGAACTCAAGCTTCAGTTCTATAAATCGGACTCTGGCCTACTGATTAAGGCAACCCAGCTGTACAAAAGGCTGATGTGGCCCTCCTAGAATGCTAAAAGAAATGCTAGTGCAGTGTACAGTTAGTAGAAGTGCACAACAATGATTAGATAGAATGGAGTGCATCTGGGAGAACTGTTTCCCACTGAAATACATCAAGGTTCTCTGTTCTGAGAGCCAGCATTATGATCTTCCACATAATTCTAATATACCTTTTGACATGTCATTACTCCTAGGGTTGTAGGGAGTAGTACGACTGGTAGCTACCCATTTCTTTTATGGAAAATCCTTTACCTCTCCCGACATGAAGGCACACCTTTGTCAGAGTGGATATTTGCTGGCATAACAAACATGGCAAACATCTGTATCAAACATCTGATAACAGTTCTGGTAGTCATGTTAGGGCTAGGGAAGACAATTTGAAACCATGAGAATTCATCAAGGACAGTGTTTCTTGATTGTGATGGAAGTGGGCCTTTAAAATCCAAGTTGTATATATATATATATATATATATATATATATATATATATTTTTTTTTTTTTTTTTTTTTTTATACTTTGTCGCTGTCTCCCGCGTTTGCGAGGTAGCGCAAGGAAACAGACGAAAGAAATGGCCCAACCCCCCCCCCCCCATACACATGTACATACACACGTCCAGACACGCAAATATACATACCTACACAGCTTTCCATGGTTTACCCCAGACGCTTCACATGCCTTGCTTCAATCCACTGACAGCACGTCAACCCCTGTATACCACATGACTCCAATTCACTCTATTTCTTGCCCTCCTTTCACCCTCCTGCATGTTCAGGCCCCGATCACACAAAATCTTTTTCACTCCATCTTTCCACCTCCAATTTGGTCTCCCTCTTCTCTTCGTTCCCTCCACCTCCGACACATATATCCTCTTGGTCAATCTCTCCTCACTCATTCTCTCCATGTGCCCAAACCATTTCAAAACACCCTCTTCTGCTCTCTCGACCACGCTCTTTTTATTTCCACACATCTCTCTTACCCTTACGTTACTTACTCGATCAAACCACCTCACACCACACATTGTCCTCAAACATCTCATTTCCAGCACATCCATCCTCCTGCGCACATCTCTATCCATAGCCCACGCCTCGCAACCATACAGCATTGTTGGAACCACTATTCCCTCAAACATACCCATTTTTGATTTCCGAGATAATGTTCTCGACTTCCACACATTTTTCAAGGCTCCCAAAATTTTCGCCCCCTCCCCCACCCTATGATCCACTTCCGCTTCCATGGTTCCATCCGCTGACAGATCCACTCCCAGATATCTAAAACACTTCACTTCCTCCAGTTTTTCTCCATTCAAACTCACCTCCCAATTGACTTGACCCTCACCCCTACTGTACCTAATAACCTTGCTCTTATTCACATTTACTCTCAACTTTCTTCTTCCACACACTTTACCAAACTCAGTCACCAGCTTCTGCAGTTTCTCACATGAATCAGCCACCAGCGCTGTATCATCAGCGAACAACAATTGACTCACTTCCCAAGCTCTCTCATCCCCAACAGACTTCATACTTGCCCCTCTTTCCAGGACTCTTGCATTTACCTCCTTTACAACCCCATCCATAAACAAATTAAACAACCATGGAGACATCACACACCCCTGCCGCAAACCTACATTCACTGAGAACCAATCACTTTCCTCTCTTCCTACACGTACACATGCCTTACATCCTCGATAAAAACTTTTCACTGCTTCTAACAACTTGCCTCCCACACCATATATTCTTAATACCTTCCACAGAGCATCTCTATCAACTCTATCATATGCCTTCTCCAGATCCATAAATGCTACATACAAATCCATTTGCTTTTCTAAGTATTTCTCACATACATTCTTCAAAGCAAACACCTGATCCACACATCCTCTACCACTTCTGAAACCGCACTGCTCTTCCCCAATCTGATGCTCTGTACATGCCTTCACCCTCTCAATCAATACCCTCCCATATAATATATATATATATATATTATATATATATATATATATGTGTGTGTGGATCAGGTGTTTGCTTTGAAGAATGTATGTGAGAAATACTTAGAAAAGGAAATGGATTTGTATGTAGCATTTATGGATCTGGAGAAGGCATATGATAGAGTTGATAGAGATGCTCTGTGCAAGGTATTAAGAATATATGGTGTGGGAGGAAAGTTGTTAGAAGCAGTGAAAAGTTTTTATCGAGGATGTAAGGCATGTGTACGTGTAGGAAGAGAGGAAAGTGATTGGTTCTCAGTGAATGTAGGTTTGCGGCAGGGGTGTGTGATGTCTCCATGGTTGTTTAATTTGTTTATGGATGGGGTTGTTAGGGAGGTAAATGCAAGAGTTTTGGAAAGAGGGGCAAGTATGAAGTCTGTTGGGGATGAGAGAGCTTGGGAAGTGAGTCAGTTGTTGTTCGCTGATGATACAGCGCTGGTGGCTGATTCATGTGAGAAACTGCAGAAGCTGGTGACTGAGTTTGGTAAAGTGTGTGAAAGAAGAAAGTTAAGAGTAAATGTGAATAAGAGCAAGGTTATTAGGTACAGTAGGGTTGAGGGTCAATTCAATTGGGAGGTGAGTTTGAATGGAGAAAAACTGGAGGAAAAGAAGTGTTTTAGATATCTGGGAGTGGATCTGGCAGCGGATGGAAACATGGAAGCGGAAGTGGATCATAGGGTGGGGGAGGGGGCGAAAATTCTGGGGGCCTTGAAGAATGTGTGGAAGTCGAGAACATTATCTCGGAAAGCAAAAATGGGTATGTTTGAAGGAATAGTGGTTCCAACAATGTTGTATGGTTGCGAGGCGTGGGCTATGGATAGAGTTGTGCGCAGGAGGATGGATGTGCTGGAAATGAGATGTTTGAGGACAATGTGTGGTGTGAGGTGGTTTGATCGAGTAAGTAACGTAAGGGTAAGAGAGATGTGTGGAAATAAAAAGAGCGTGGTTGAGAGAGCAGAAGAGGGTGTTTTGAAATGGTTTGGTCACATGGAGAGAATGAGTGAGGAAAGATTGACCAAGAGGATATATGTGTCGGAGGTGGAGGGAACGAGGAGAAGAGGGAGACCAAATTGGAGGTGGAAAGATGGAGTGAAAAAGATTTTGTGTGATCGGGGCCTGAACATGCAGGAGGGTGAAAGGAGGGCAAAGAATAGAGTGAATAGGAGCGATGTGGTATACCGGGGTTGACGTGCTGTCAGTGGATTGAATCAAGGCATGTGTATGGGGGTGGGTTGGGCCATTTCTTTCGTCTGTTTCCTTGCGCTACCTCGCAAACGCGGGAGACAGCGACAAAGCAAAAAAAAAAAAAAAAAAAAAAAAAATATATATATATATATATATATATATATATATTATCCCTGGGGATAGGTGAGAAAGAATACTTCCCACGTATTCCCTGCATGTCGTAGAAGGCGACTAAAAGGGGAGGGAGCGGGGGGCTGGAAATCCTCCCCTCTTGTTTTTTTTTCTCTTTTAAAAGAAGGAACAGAGAAGGGGGCCAGGTGAGGATATTCCCTCAGAGGCCCAGTCCTCTGTTCTTAACGCTACCTTGCTAATGCGGGAAATGGCGAATGGTTTGAAAGGAAAAAAGTATATATATATATATATATATATATATATATATATATATATATATATATATATATATATATATTTTCAAGGCTCCCAAAATTTTCGCCCCCTCCCCCACCCTATGATCCACTTCCGCTTCCATGGTTCCATCCGCTGACAGATCCACTCCCAGATATCTAAAACACTTCACTTCCTCCAGTTTTTCTCCATTCAAACTCACCTCCCAATTGACTTGACCCTCACCCCTACTGTACCTAATAACCTTGCTCTTATTCACATTTACTCTCAACTTTCTTCTTCCACACACTTTACCAAACTCAGTCACCAGCTTCTGCAGTTTCTCACATGAATCAGCCACCAGCGCTGTATCATCAGCGAACAACAATTGACTCACTTCCCAAGCTCTCTCATCCCCAACAGACTTCATACTTGCCCCTCTTTCCAGGACTCTTGCATTTACCTCCTTTACAACCCCATCCATAAACAAATTAAACAACCATGGAGACATCACACACCCCTGCCGCAAACCTACATTCACTGAGAACCAATCACTTTCCTCTCTTCCTACACGTACACATTATCTCGGAAATCAAAAATGGGTATGTTTGAGGGAATAGTGGTTCCAACAATGCTGTATGGTTGCGAGGCGTGGGCTATGGATAGAGATGTGCGCAGGAGGATGGATGTGCTGGAAATGAGATGTTTGAGGACAATGTGTGGTGTGAGGTGGTTTGATCGAGTAAGTAACGTAAGGGTAAGAGAGATGTGTGGAAATAAAAAGAGCGTGGTCGAGAGAGCAGAAGAGGGTGTTTTGAAATGGTTTGGGCACATGGAGAGAATGAGTGAGGAGAGATTGACCAAGAGGATATATGTGTCGGAGGTGGAGGGAACGAGGAGAAGAGGGAGACCAAATTGGAGGTGGAAAGATGGAGTGAAAAAGATTTTGTGTGATCGGGGCCTGAACATGCAGGAGGGTGAAAGGAGGGCAAGAAATAGAGTGAATTGGAGTCATGTGGTATACAGGGGTTGACGTGCTGTCAGTGGATTGAAGCAAGGCATGTGAAGCGTCTGGGGTAAACCATGGAAAGCTGTGTAGGTATGTATATTTGCGTGTCTGGACGTGTGTATGTACATGTGTATGGGGGGGGGGGTTGGGCCATTTCTTTCGTCTGTTTCCTTGCGCTACCTCGCAAACGCGGGAGACAGCGACAAAGTATAAAAAAAAAAAAAAAAAAAAAAAAAAAAAAAAAAAAATATATATATATATATATATATATATATATATATTTTCTTTCTTTCTTTCATACTATTCGCCATTTCCCGCCTTAGCGAGGTAGCGTTAAGAACAGAGGACTGGGCCTCTGAGGGAATATCCTCACCTGGCCCCCTTCTCTGTTCCTTCCTTTGGAAAATTTAAAAAAAAAAAATGAGAGGGGAAGATATATATATATATATATATATATATATATATATATATATATATATATATATATATATATATATATATATATATATTCTTCAAAGCAAACACCTGATCCACATATCCTCTACCACTTCTGAAACCACACTGCTCTTCCCCAATCTGATGCTCTGTACATGCCTTCACCCTCTCAATCAATACCCTCCCATATAATTTACCAGGAATACTCAACAAACTTATACCTCTGAAATTTGAGCACTCACTCTTATCCCCTTTGCCTTTGTACAATGGCACTATGCACGCATTCCGCCAATCCTCAGGCACCTCACCATGAGTCATACATACATTAAATAACCTTACCAACCAGTCAATAATACAGTCACCCCCTTTTTTAATAAATTCCACTGCAATACCATCCAAACCTGCTGCCTTGCCGGCTTTCATCTTCCGCAAAGCTTTTACTACCTCTTCTCTGTATGTGAGAAATACTTAGAAAAGCAAATGGATTTGTATGTAGCATTTATGGATCTGGAGAAGGCATATGATAGAGTTGATAGAGATGCTCTGTGGAAGGTATTAAGAATATATGGTGTGAGAGGCAAGTTGTTAGAAGCAGTGAAAAGTTTTTATCAAGGATGCAAGGCATGTGTACGTGTAGGAAGAGAGGAAAGTGATTGGTTCTCAGTGAATGTAGGTTTGCGGCAGGGGTGTGTGATGTCTCCATGCTTGTTTAATTTGTTTATGGATGGGGTTGTTAGGGAGGTGAATGCAAGAGTTTTGGAAAGAGGGGCAAGTATGAAGTCTGTTGTGGATGAGAGAGCTTGGGAAGTGAGTCAGTTGTTGTTCGCTGATGATACAGCGCTGGTGGCTGATTCATGTGAGAAACTGCAGAAGCTGGTGACTGAGTTTGGTAAAGTGTGTGAAAGAAGAAAGTTAAGAGTAAATGTGAATAAGAGCAAGGTTATTAGGTACAATAGGGTTGAGGGTCAAGTCAATTGGGAGGTAAGTTTGAATGGAGAAAAACTGGAGGAAGTAAAGTGTTTTAGATATCTGGGAGTGGATCTGGCAGCGGATGGAACCATGGAAGCGGAAGTAGATCATAGGGTGGGGGAGGGGGCGAAAATTCTGGGAGCCTTGAAGAATGTGTGGAAATCAAGAACATTATCTCGGAAAGCAAAAATGGTTATGTTTGAAGGAATAGTGGTTCCAACAATGTTGTATGGTTGCGAGGCGTGGGCTATGGATAGAGTTGTGCGCAGGAGGGTGGATGTGCTGGAAATGAGATGTTTGAGGACAATGTGTGGTGAGGTGGTTTGATCGAGTAAGTAACGTAAGGGTAAGAGAGATGTGTGGAAATAAAAAGAGCGTGATTGAGAGAGCAGAAGAGGGTGTTTTGAAATGGTTTGGGCACATGGAGAGAATGAGTGAGGAAAGATTGACCAAGAGGATATATGTGTCGGAGGTGAAGGGAACGAGAAGTGGGAGACCAAATTGGAGGTGGAAAGATGGAGTGAAAAAGATTTTGTGTGATCGGGGCCTGAACATGCCGGAGGGTGAAAGGAGGGCAAGGAATAGAGTGAATTGGATCGATGTGGTATACCGGGGTTAACGTGCTGTCAATGGATTGAATCAGGGCATGTGAAGCATCTGGGGTAAACCATGGAAAGCTGTGTAGGTATGTATATTTGCATGTGTGGAGGTGTATGTATATACATGTGTATGGGGGTGGGTTGGGCCATTTCTTTCCTCTGTTTCCTTGCGCTACCTCGCAAACGCGGGAGACAGCGACAAAGCAAAATGTGGTTTCAGAAGTGGTAGAGGATGTGTGGATCAGGTGTTTGCTTTGAAGAATGTATGTGAGAAATACTTAGAAAAGCAAATGGATTTGTATGTAGCATTTATGGATCTGGAGAAGGCATATGATAGAGTTGATAGAGATGCTCTGTGGAAGGTATTAAGAATATATGGTGTGGGAGGAAAGTTGTTAGAAGCAGTGAAAAGTTTTTATCGAGGATGTAAGGCATGTGTACGTGTAGGAAGAGAGGAAAGTGATTGGTTCTCAGTGAATGTAGGTTTGCGGCAGGGGTGTGTGATGTCTCCATGGTTGTTTAATTTGTTTATGGATGGGGTTGATAGGGAGGTAAATGCAAGAGTTTTGGAAAGAGGGGCAAGTATGAAGTCTGTTGGGGATGAGAGAGCTTGGGAAGTGAGTCAGTCAGTTGTTGTTCGCTGATGATATATATATATATATATATATATATATATATATATATATATATATATATATATATATATATATATGTATATATATAAAAAAGGGGGAAGTAAATGTTTATAGTTGTGTTACAGGAGTGATAGTTTTCATACATGGTGCTCTGACAAGAAAATAGTGAAACTGGAAAAAAATGTAGCTTAGACACTGAAGCTTATTCTTTCATTGAAATGTGAACGAAGGGAGTTTTTTTCAAAGTGATAGAGATGGAAAGCAAAAAAGGTGTTTTTCATAAATGTACTGGAATAGTTGAGGCCAGATAAATTTTTGGTCTGTCAAGGCTTTATTATGGCGGATGACAAACTACCTACCCTCATGTATCCGAGATATGGTTGTACTTTGTGTAATGAAGACAATTGAGAAACATCATACGCCAATATTCCTGTTTCATGATAAGAGAAGTAGGCCAGGCATTATGATACAGTGGTTAAATTGATGAAAACTACTACTGACGTTTGTGTAAATAAATTATACATTTCCCTTTTCCATAGCCAGAGGTTGAACCATTATGTGACATTCATTTTTCATTTGATTTCAAGCTAGAAGTTTCAGTTTTCTAAATTATTTCTTACTTTTTCATATGTATATATATATATATATATATATATATATATATATATATATATATATATATATATATATATGTAGTGAAGAGGTAGTGAAAGCTTTGCGGAAGATGAAAGCCGGCAAGGCAGCAGGTTTGGATGGTATTGCAGTGGAATTTATTAAAAAAGGGGGTGACTGTATTGTTGACTGGTTGGTAAGGTTATTTAATGTATGTATGACTCATGGTGAGGTGCCTGAGGATTGGCGGAATGCGTGCATAGTGCCATTGTACAAAGGCAAAGGGGATAAGAGTGAGTGCTCAAATTACAGAGGTATAAGTTTGTTGAGTATTCCTGGTAAATTATATGGGAGGGTATTGATTGAGAGGGTGAAGGCATGTACAGAGCATCAGATTGGGGAAGAGCAGTGTGGTTTCAGAAGTGGTAGAGGATGTGTGGATCAGGTGTTTGCTTTGAAGAATGTATGTGAGAAATACTTAGAAAAGCAAATGGATTTGTATGTAGCATTTATGGATCTGGAGAAGGCATATGATAGAGTTGATAGCGATGCTCTGTGGAAGGTATTAAGAATATATGGTGTGGGAGGAAAGTTGTTAGAAGCAGTGAAAAGTTTTTATCGAGGATGTAAGGCATGTGTACGTGTAGGAAGAGAGGAAAGTGATTGGTTCTCAGTGAATGTAGGTTTGCGGCAGGGGTGTGTGATGTCTCCATGGTTGTTTAACTTGTTTATGGATGGGGTTGTTAGGGAGGTAAATGCAAGAGTTTTGGAAAGAGGGGCAAGTATGAAGTCTGTTGGGGATGAGAGAGCTTGGGAAGTGAGTCAGTTGTTGTTCGCTGATGATACAGCGCTGGTGGCTGATTCATGTGAGAAACTGCAGAAGCTGGTGACTGAGTTTGGTAAAGTGTGTGGAAGAAGAAAGTTAAGAGTAAATGTGAATAAGAGCAAGGTTATTAGGTACAGTAGGGTTGAGGGTCAAGGCAATTGGGAGGTGATTTTGAATGGAGAAAAACTGGAGGAAGTGAAGTGTTTTAGATATCTGGGAGTGGATCTGGCAGCGGATGGAACCATGGAAGCGGAAGTGGATCATAGGGTGGGGGAGGGGGCGAAAATTCTGGGGGCCTTGAAGAATGTGTGGAAGTCGAGAACATTATCTCGGAAAGCAAAAATGGGTATGTTTGAAGGAATAGTGGTTCCAACAATGTTGTATGGTTGCGAGGCGTGGGCTATGGATAGAGTTGTGCGCAGGAGGATGGATGTGCTGGAAATGAGATGTTTGAGGACAATGTGTGGTGTGAGTTGGTTTGATCGAGTGAGTAACGTAAGGGTAAGAGAGATGTGTGGAAATAAAAAGAGCGTGGTTGAGAGAGTAGAAGAGGGTGTTTTGAAGTGGTTTGGGCACATGGAGAGAATGAGTGAGGAAAGATTGACCAAGAGGATATATGTGTCGGAGGTGGAGGGAACGAGGAGAAGAGGGAGACCAAATTGGAGGTGGAAAGATGGAGTGAAAAAGATTTTCTGTGATCGGGGCCTGAACATGCAGGAGGGTGAAAGGAGGGCAAGGAATAGAGTGAATTGGAGCGATGTGGTATACCGGGGTTGACGTGCTGTCAGTGGATTGAATCAAGGCATGTGAAGCGTCTGGGGTAAACCATGGAAAGCTGTGTAGGTATGTATATTTGCGTGTGTGGACGTATGTATATACATGTGTATGGGGGGGGTTGGGCCATTTCTTTCGTCTGTTTCCTTGCGCTACCTCGCAAACGCGGGAGACAGCAACAAGGTATAATAAATAAATAAATATATGTATGTGTGTGTGTGTGTGTGTGTGCGTATATATGTGTATATATATATATACATCCATATGTGTATATGCATATATATATATATATATATATATATATATATATATATATATATATATATATATATATATTATCCCTGGGGATAGGGGTGAAAGAATACTTCCCACGCATTCCTCGCGTGTCGTAGAAGGCGACTAGAGGGGACGGGAGCGAGGGGCCAGAAATCCTCCCCTCCTTGTATTTTTAACTTTCTAAAATGGGAAACAGAAGAAGGAGTCACGCGGGGAGTGCTCATCCTCCTCGAAGGCTCAGACTGGGGTGTCTAAATGTATGGGGATGTAACCAAGATGTGAAAAAAGGAGAGATAGGTAGTATGTTTGAGGAAAGGAACCTGGATGTTTTGGCTCTGAGTGAAACGAAGCTCAAGGGTAAAGGGGAAGAGTGGTTTGGGAATGTCTTGGGAGTAAAGTCAGGGGTTAGTGAGAGGACAAGAGCAAGGGAAGGAGTAGCACTACTCCTGAAACAAGAGTTGTGGGAGTATGTGATAGAATATAAGAAAGTAAATTCTCGATTAATATGGGTAAAACTGAAAGTTGATGGAGAGAGATGGGTGATTATTGGTGCATATGCACCCGGGCAGGAGAAGAAAGATCATGAGAGGCAAGTGTTTTGGGAACAGCTGAATGAGTGTGTTAGTGGTTTCGATGCACGAGACCGGGTTATAGTGATGGGTGATTTGAATGCAAAGGTGAGTAATGTGGCAGTTGAGGGAATAATTGGTATACATGGGGTGTTCAGTGTTGTAAATGATGAAGAACTTGTAGATTTATGTGCTGAAAAAGGACTGGTGATTGGGAATACCTGGTTTAAAAAGCAAGATATACATAAGTATACGTATGTAAGTAGGAGAGATGGCCAGAGAGCGTTATTGGATTACGTGTTAATTGACAGGCGCACGAGAGAGACTTTTGGATGTTAATGTGCTGAGAGGTGCAACTGGAGGGATGTCTGATCATTATCTTGTGGAGGCTAAGGTGAAGATTTGTATGGGTTTTCAGAAAAGAAGAGTGAATGTTGGGGTGAAGAGGGTGGTGAGAGTAAGTGAGCTTAGGCAGGAGACTTGTGTGAGGAAGTACCAGGAGAGACTGAGTACAGAATGGAAAAAGGTGAGAACAATGGAAGTAAGGGGAGTGGGGGAGGAATGGGATGTATTTAGGGAATCAGTGATGGATTGCGCAAAAGATGCTTGTGGCATGAGAAGAGTGGGAGGTGGGTTGATTAGAAAGGGTTAAAACGCAATTGAGTGGGAGATGTATAAAAGAAAGAGACAGGAGGTCAAGAGAAAGGTGCAAGAGGTGAAAAAGAGGGCAAATGAGAGTTGGGGTGAGAGAGTATCATTAAATTTTAGGGAGAATAAAAAGATGTTCTGGAAGGAGGTAAATAAAGTGCGTAAGACAAGGGAGCAAATGGGAACTTCAGTGAAGGGCGCAAATGGGGAGGTGATAACAAGTAGTGGTGATGTGAGAAGGAGATGGAGTGAGTATTTTGAAGGTTTGTTGAATGTGTTTGATGATAGAGTGGCAGACATAGGGTGCTTTGGTCGAGGTGGTGTGCAAAGTGAGAGGGTTAGGGAAAATGATTTGGTATACAGAGAAGAGGTAGTAAAAGCTTTGCAGAAGATGAAAGCCGGCAAGGCAGCAGGTTTGGATGGTATTGCAGTGGAATTTATTAAAAAAGGGGGTGACTGTGTTGTTGACTGGTTGGTAAGGTTATTTAATGTATGTATGACTCATGGTGAGGTGCCTGAGGATTGGCAGAATGCGTGCATAGTGCCATTGTACAAAGGCAAAGGGGATAAGAGTGAGTGCTCAAATTACAGAGGTATAAGTTTGTTGAGTATTCCTGGTAAATTATATGGGAGGGTATTGATTGAGAGGGTGAAGGCATGTACAGAGCATCAGATTGGGGAAGAGCAGTGTGGTTTCAGAAGTGGTAGAGGATGTGTGGATCAGGTGTTTGCTTTGAAGAATGTATGTGAGAAATACTTAGAAAAGCAAATGGATCTGTATGTAGCATTTATGGATCTGGAGAAGGCATATGATAGAGTTGATAGAGATGCTCTGTGGAAGGTATTAAGAATATATGGTGTGGGAGGCAAGTTGTTAGAAGCAGTGAAAAGTTTTTATCGAAGATGTAAGGCATGTGTACGTGTAGGAAGAGAGGAAAGTGACTGGTTCTCAGTGAATGTAGGTTTGCGGCAGGGGTGTGTGATGTCTCCATGGTTGTTTAATTTGTTTATGGATGGGGTTGTTAGGGAAGTGAATGCAAGAGTTTTGGAAAGAGGGGCAAGTATGAAGTCTGTTGTGGATGAGAGAGCTTGTGAAGTGAGTCAGTTGTTGTTCGCTGATGATACAGTGCTGGTGATTGATTCGTGTGAGAAACTGCAGAAGCTGGTGACTGAGTTTGGTAAAGTGTGTGAAAGAAGAAAGTTAAGAGAAAATGTGAATAAGAGCAAGGTTATTAGGTACAATAGGGTTGAGGGTCAAGTCAATTGGGAGGTAAGTTTGAATGGAGAAAAACTGGAGGAAGTAGAGTGTTTTAGATATCTGGGAGTGGATCTGGCAGCGGATGGAACCATGGAAGCGGAAGTGAATAATAGGGTGGGGGAGGGGGCGAAAATCCTGAGGCCTTGAAGAATGTGTGGAGGTCGAGAACATTATCTCCGAAAGCAAAAATGGGTATGTTTGAAGGAATAGTGGTTCCAACAATGTTGTATGGTTGCGAGGCGTGGGCTATGGATAGAGTTGTGCGCAGGAGGGTGGATGTACTGGAAATGAGATGTTTGAGGACAATGTGTGGTGTGAGGTGGTTTGATCGAGTAAGTAACGTAAGGGTAAGAGAGATGTGTGGAAATAAAAAGAGCATGGTTGAGAGAGCAGAAGAGGGTGTTTTGAAATGGTTTGGGCACATGGAGAAAATGAGTGAGGAAAGATTGACCAAGAGGATAT
Source organism: Panulirus ornatus (assembly GCF_036320965.1). NCBI lineage: Eukaryota > Metazoa > Arthropoda > Malacostraca > Decapoda > Palinuridae > Panulirus > Panulirus ornatus. The sequence goes on from NC_092233.1 coordinate 47,681,468, forward strand.
ATGTGTCGGAGGTGGAGGGAACGAGAAGTGGGAGACCAAATTGGAGGTGGAAAGATGGAGTGAAAAAGATTTTGTGTGATCGGGGCCTGAACATGCAGGAGGGTGAAAGGAGGGCAAGGAATAGAGTGAATTGGAGCGATGTGGTATACCGGGGTTGACGTGCTGTCAGTGGATTGAATCAGGGCATGTGAAGCGTCTGGGGCAAACCATGGAAAGCTGTGTAGGTATGTATATTTACGTGTGTGGACGTATGTATATACCTGTGTATGGGGGTGGGTTGGGCCATTTCTTTTGTCTGTTTCCTTGCGCTACCTCGCAAACGCGGGAGACAGCAACAAAGCAAAAAAAAAAAAAAAAAAATATATATATATATATATATACATATATATATATATATATATATATATATATATATATATATATATATCTTCTTCTTCATACTATTTGCCATTTCCCGCATTAGCAAGGTAGCGTTAAGAACAGAGGACTGGGCCTTAGAGGGAAGATCCTCACCTGGCCCACCTCTCTGTTCCTTCTTTTGGAAAAAAAAAAAAAAAATGATTGAGAGGGGAGGATTTCCAGCCCCCCACTCCCTTCCCTTTTAGTCGCCCTCTACGACACGCAGGGAATACGTGGGAAGTATTCTTTCTCCCCTATCCCTAGGGATATCCAAAAAAACTACACTGGTATATATAAATCTTACCAAACCTCTTACTCTAAGAATGTCATATGATAAATCACTTGCTCTTGTAGTCTTGGCCATTAGCATTCGTGATGTTATGCGTATATATGTCCATATTTCAACTATTCTACTCTGTATACTCTTAGGAGAATACCAACAGCCCTAACTGCATCAAAACCAATATGAGGTTTTGGAGGAGCTGAGGCACACATTTCATGTTATTTTGCATAACCTGCAGCCTACACTTCAATTTCTTAGAAAAACCATGGTAACGGAAATGATAATATGCGACTTTTTTTAGTTTCATATCAAAATTGCAGGTTATCTATAAAGAAATTTTAGATTGAATGTCTAGTACTTTAGAAGTGATAGTCATCCAATAATGACTGGGCTACCATTAAGGTTAAATAGGCTAAATACAACTTAATCTTATTTCCATGATTGTCTACCTTGATGGAATCAGTATCATCTGTCTGCTTTGAAACAAACAACACGGATTCAGGTTTACCTAAATGAGATGATGATTTATTCCATCTCCAATGTCAGTGCTTTATTATCAAACTATTCTTTCCTAGTACCATCAATGTAGAGTTATTTGAGCACATAAGTTTTCACTTCACTGCCGGCCGCATCATCAAGTTTTAAACATAAACAAGAGAGGAAAGAGGTCTAAGTAAGGAACCTTGTGGAACTCCACGTCATGCCTCTGATATTAGACAGCGCTCCATCAAGATCTATGACGTGTCCTTATAGCTGAATATGATCATATGATTAACTATACAGAAATAATTCTGTTGATCTTATAATTACCATTATCTCAATATGAAAAATACGTTAAACATGTATCAGATACATGATATATATATATATATATATCTTTCTTTCTTTTCTTTTAAACTATTTGCCATTTCCCGCGTTAGCGAGGTAGCATTAAGAACAGAGGACTGGGCCTTTGAGGGAATACCCTCACCTGGCCCAATTCTCTGTTCCTTCTTTTGGAAAATTAAAAAAAAAAAACGAGAGGGGAGGATTTCCAGCCCCCCGCTCCCTCCCCTTTTAGTCGCCTTCTACGACACGCAGGGAATACATGGGAAGTATTCTTAATCCCCTATCCCCAGGGATGGAATATATATATATATATATATATATATATATATATATATATATATATATATATATTATATATATATATATATATATATATATATATATATATATTATATATATATATATATATATATATATATATATATATATATATATATTATAAAGAGGGGCAAGTATGAAGTCTGTTGGGGATGAGAGAGCTTGGGAAGTGAGTCAATTGTTGTTCGCTGATGATACAGCGCTGGTGGCTGATTCATGTGAGAAACTGCAGAAGCTGGTGACTGAGTTTGGTAAAGTGTGTGGAAGAAGAAAGTTGAGAGTAAATGTGAATAAGAGCAAGGTTATTAGGTACAGTAGGGGTGAGGGTCAAGTCAATTGGGAGGTGAGTTTGAATGGAGAAAAACTGGAGGAAGTGAAGTGTTTTAGATATCTGGGAGTGGATCTGTCAGCGGATGGAACCATGGAAGCGGAAGTGGATCATAGGGTGGGGGAGGGGGCGAAAATTTTGGGAGCCTTGAAAAATGTGTGGAAGTCGAGAACATTATCTCGGAAAGCAAAAATGGGTATGTTTGAAGGAATAGTGGTTCCAACAATGTTGTATGGTTGCGAGGCGTGGGCTATGGATAGAGATGTGCGCAGGAGGATGGATGTGCTGGAAATGAGATGTTTGAGGACAATGTGTGGTGTGAGGTGGTTTGAGCGAGTGAGTAACGTAAGGGTAAGAGAGATGTGTGGAAATAAAAAGAGCGTGGTTGAGAGAGCAGAAGAGGGTGTTTTGAAATGGTTTGGGCACATGGAGAGAATGAGTGAGGAAAGATTGACCAAGAGGATATATGTGTCGGAGGTGGAGGGAACGAGGAGAAGAGGGAGACCAAATTGGAGGTGGAAAGATGGAGTGAAAAAGATTTTGTGTGATCGGGGCCTGAACATGCAGGAGGGTGAAAGGAGGGCAAGGAATAGAGTGAATTGGAGCGATGTGGTATACAGGGGTTGACGTGCTGTCAGTGGATTGAATCAAGGCATGTGAAGCGTCTGGGGTAAACCATGGAAAGCTGTGTAGGTATGTATATTTGCGTGTGTGGACGTGTATGTACATGTGTATGGGGGGGGGGTTGGGCCATTTCTTTCGTCTGTTTCCTTGCGCTACCTCGCAAACGCGGGAGACAGCGACAAAGTATAAAAAAAAAAAAAAAAAAAAAAATATATATATATATATATATATATATATATATATATATATATATATATTTATATATATATATTGCTTTGGTTCCTCTTGCTCTGAGAAAAATATGCAAAGGAAAACCAAAATAAGATTTCCTCACCTGATTGTAAATTTCAGCCATGTATTCTGAACACAATAGAAATACAAAGACACCTTTGAATACGAACAGGTTGTGGTACAGAGAAACTGTGATGAAGAAAATGCGCTAAATGCAAATATGATGATAAGGAAATCAAATGATGAGGGAATCTGAAACCGTGACACAAACTTGATAATTAGTTAATGAAAACTAGTGAGACATGTGAAAGACGTTTGTGAATCAAAACAGTGTTCTGTAAGGATCACTAAGGAAAAATGGATATTATTACATGTAAAATACTGATATGATTACTGATATATTTCAGTAACTCTTTTTATGTTAAATAGAATCTGTTGATAAAGGCTGCCACAACCTCCTGAAAGAAGTATGTGTATATATATATATATATATATATATATATATATATATATATATATATATATATATATTCCCTTCGAGTATAAAGTGAAAAATGCAATTCGAGGGTACAGAGCCTCTATGCCTGAGGATGGCCTTGACGCTTACAGTTTCCCCCGGGGTTAAAACCGCAGGACACAGACATCACCAGGTGTTCATCATGCTCCGGAGAAATTCAAACTCGAATATGACGGTAGGTTCCCAGTCAATATTGGCTCAGTTAGCAGTGATGTTTGTGAAGATCCGTTGACACACATACATACCATCGCCGTGACCAGCGAATTCACCCATCAGGAACTCTCCCAATACTAAGGACAGCCTGGATGGGGTAACTCTGGCTATGATGAGGGACAACGCCTCTTCGCAAATGGAACTACCTTGGCCCACCAGTGATGCTACTACGTTTGTGAATCGGGAACCATTGCAACACAAACCCCGCCAGGTGGTAGAGTTTCCCGCAGTGTATCGAGACAGACTTCCCCAGAACTTTTTTTTAAAGGGGAAGTAAATGTTTATAGTTGTGTTACTGGAGTGATAGTTTTCATACATGGTGTTTTGACAAGAAAATAGTGAAATTGGAGAAAAATGTAGCTTAGACATTGAAGCTTATTGATACAGTGGTTAAATTGATGAGAACTGCTATTGACGTTTGTGTAAATAAATTATACATTTCCTTTTTCCATAGCCAGAGGTTGAACCATTATGTGACATTCATTTTTTCATTCATTCACCTTAGCCTCCACAAGATAATGATCAGACATCCCTCCAGTTGTACCTCTCAGCACATTAACATCCAAAAGTCTCTCTTTCGCACGCCTGTCAATTAACACATAATCCAATAACGCTCTCTGGCCATCTCTCCTACTTACATAAGTATACTTATGTATATCTCGCTTTTTAAACCAGGTATTCCCAATCATCAGTCCTTTTTCAGCACATAAATCTACAAGCTCTACACCATTTCCATTTACAACACTGAACACCCCATGTATACCAATTATTCCCTCTCATTTTTTTTAATTTTCCAAAAGAAGGAACAGAGAATTGGGCCAGGTGAGGGTATTCCCTCAAAGGACCAGGCCTCTGTTCTTAACGCTACCTCGCTAATGCGGGACATGGCGAATAGTTTGAAAGAAAGAAAAATATATATGTATGTGTGTGTGTGTGTGTATATGTGCATATGTATGTGTATGTGTGTGTATGTGTATATGTATATATATATGTATATTATCCCTGGGGATAGGGGTGAAAGAATACTTCCCACGCATTCCTTGCGTGTCGTAGAAAGCGACTAGAGGGGACGGGAGCGGGGGGCGAGAAATCCTCCCCTCCTTGTATTTTTTTAACTTTCTAAAATGGGAAACAGAAGAAGGAGTCACGCGGGGAGTGCTCATCCTCCTCGAAGGCTCAGAGTGGGGTGCATAAATGTGTGTGGATGTAACCAAGATGTGAAAAAAGGAGAGATAGGTAGTATGTTTGAGGAAAGGAACCTGGATGTTTTGGCTCTGAGTGAAACGAAGCTCAAGGGTAAAGGGGAAGAGTGGTTTGGGAATGTCTGGGGAGTAAAGTCAGGGGTTAGTGAGAGGACAAGAGCAAGGGAAGGAGTAGCAATACTCCTGAAACAGGAGTTGTGGGAGTATGTGATAGAATGTAAGAAAGTAAATTCTCGATTAATATGGGTAAAACTGAAAGTTGATGGAGAGAGGTGGGTGATTATTGGTGCATATGCACCTGGGCATGAGAAGAAAGATCATGAGAGGCAAGTGTTTTGGGAGCAGCTGAATGAGTGTATTAGTGGTTTTGATGCACGAGACCGGGTTATAGTGATGGGTGATTTGAATGCAAAGGTGAGTAATGTGGCAGTTGAGGGAATAATTGGTATACATGGGGTGTTCAGTGTTGTAAATGGAAATGGTGTAGAGCTTGTAGATTTATGTGCTGAAAAAGGACTGATGATTGGGAATACCTGGTTTAAAAAGCGAGATATACATAAGTATACTTATGTAAGTAGGAGAGATGGCCAGAGAGCGTTATTGGATTATGTGTTAATTGACAGGCGTGCGAAAGAGAGACTTTTGGATGTTAATGTGCTGAGAGGTACAACTGGAGGGATGTCTGATCATTATCTTGTGGAGGCTAAGGTGAAGATTTGTATGGGTTTTCAGAAAAGAAGAGTGAATGTTGGGGTGAAGAGGGTGGTGAGAGTAAGTGAGCTTGGGAAGGAGACCTGTGTGAGGAAGTACCAGGAGAGACTGAGTACAGAATGGAAAAAGGTGAGAACAAGGGAGGTAAGGGGAGTGGGGGAGGAATGGGATGTATTTAGGGAATCAGTGATGGATTGCGCAAAAGATGCTTGTGGCATGAGAAGAGTGGGAGGTGGGTTGATTAGAAAGGGTAGTGAGTGGTGGGATGAAGAAGTAAGAGTATTAGTGAAAGAGAAGAGAGAGGCATTTGGACGATTTTTGCAGGGAAAAAATGCAATTGAGTGGGAGATGTATAAAAGAAAGAGACAGGAGGTCAAGAGAAAGGTGCAAGAGGTGAAAAAAAGGGCAAATGAGAGTTGGGGTGAGAGAGTATCATTAAATTCTAGGGAGAATAAAAAGATGTTCTGGAAGGAGGTAAATAAAGTGCGTAAGACAAGGGAGCAAATGGGAACTTCAATGAAGGGCGCAAATGGGGAGGTGATAACAAGTAGTGGTGATGTGAGAAGGAGATGGAGTGAGTATTTTGAAGGTTTGTTGAATGTGTTTGATGATAGAGTGGCAGATATAGGGTGTTTTGGTCGAGGTGGTGTGCAAAGTGAGAGGGTTAGGGAAAATGATTTGGTAAAAAGAGAAGAGGTAGTGAAAGCTTTGAGGAAGATGAAAGCCGGCAAGGCAGCAGGTTTGGATGGTATTGCAGTGGAATTTATTAAAAAAGGGGGTGACTGTATTGTTGACTGGTTGGTAAGGTTATTTAATGTATGTATGACTCATGGTGAGGTGCCTGAGGATTGGAGGAATGCGTGCATAGTGCCATTGTACAAAGGCAAAGGGGATAAGAGTGAGTGCTCAAATTACAGAGGTATAAGTTTGTTGAGTATTCCTGGTAAATTATATGGGAGGGTATTGATTGAGAGGGTGAAGGCATGTACAGAGCATCAGATTGGGGAAGAGCAGTGTGGTTTCAGAAGTGGTAGAGGATGTGTGGATCAGGTGTTTGCTTTGAAGAAAGTATGTGAGAAATACTTAGAAAAGCAAATGGATTTGTATGTAGCATTTATGGATCTGGAGAAGGCATATGATAGAGTTGATAGAGATGCTCTGTGGAAGGTATTAAGAATATATGGTGTGGGAGGAAAGTTGTTAGAAGCAGTGAAAAGTTTTTATCGAGGATGTAAGGCATGTGTACGTGTAGGAAGAGAGGAAAGTGATTGGTTCTCATTGAATGTAGGTTTGCGGCAGGGGTGTGTGATGTCTCCATGGTTGTTTAATTTGTTTATGGATGGGGTTGTTAGGGAGGTAAATGCAAGAGTTTTGGAAAGAGGGGCAAGTATGAAGTCTGTTGGGGATGAGAGAGCTTGGGAAGTGAGTCAGTTGTTGTTCGCTGATGATACAGCGCTGGTGGCTGATTCATGTGAGAAACTGCAGAAGCTGGTGACTGAGTTTGGTAAAGTGTGTGGAAGAAGAAAGTTAAGAGTAAATGTGAATAAGAGCAAGGTTATTAGGTACAGTAGGGGTGAGGGTCAAGTCAATTGGGAGGTGAGTTTGAATGGAGAAAAACTGGAGGAAGTGAAGTGTTTTAGATATCTGGGAGTGGATCTGTCAGCGGATGGAACCATGGAAGCGGAAGTGGATCATAGGGTGGGGGAGGGGGCGAAAATTTTGGGAGCCTTGAAAAATGTGTGGAAGTCGAGAACATTATCTCGGAAAGCAAAAATGGGTATGTTTGAAGGAATAGTGGTTCCAACAATGTTGTATGGTTGCGAGGCGTGGGCTATGGATAGAGATGTGCGCAGGAGGATGGATGTGCTGGAAATGAGATGTTTGAGGAAAATGTGTGGTGTGAGGTGGTTTGATCGAGTAAGTAACGTAAGGGTAAGAGAGATGTGTGGAAATAAAAAGAGCGTGGTTGAGAGAGCAGAAGAGGGTGTTTTGAAATGGTTTGGGCACATGGAGAGAATGAGTGAGGAAAGATTGACCAAGAGGATATATGTGTCGGAGGTGGAGGGAACGAGGAGAAGAGGGAGACCAAATTGGAGGTGGAAAGATGGAGTGAAAAAGATTTTGTGTGATCGGGGCCTGAACATGCAGGAGGGTGAAAGGAGGGCAAGGAATAGAGTGAATTGGAGCGATGTGGTATACAGGGGTTGACGTGCTGTCAGTGGATTGAATCAAGGCATGTGAAGCGTCTGGGGTGAACCATGGAAGGCTGTGTAGGTGTGTATATTTGCGTGTGTGGACGTGTGTATGTACATGTGTATGGGGGGGGGGGTTGGGCCATTTCTTTCGTCTGTTTCCTTGTGCTACCTCGCAAACGCGGGAGACAGCGACAAAGTATAAAAAAAAAAAAAAAAAATATATATATATATATTTTTCTTTTTCTATTAAAGTATTTGCCATTTCCCGCGTTAGCGAGGTAGCGTTAAGAACAGAGGACAAGGCCTTTTTTTGAATATCCTCACCTGGCCCCCTCTGTTCCTTCTTTTGGAAAATTAAAAAAAAACGAGAGGGGAGGATTTCCAGCCCCCCGCTCCCTCCCCTTTTAGTCGCCTTCTACGACACGCAGGGAATACGTGGGATGTATTCTTAATCCCCTATCCCCAAGGATAATATATATATATATATGCAAGAGGTGAAAAAAAGGGCAAATGAGAGTTGGGGTGAGAGAGTATCATTAAATTTTAGGGAGAATAAAAATATGTTCTGGAAGGAGGTAAATAAAGTGCGTAAGACAAGGGAGCAAATGGGAACTTCAGTGAAGGGCGCAAATGGGGAGGTGATAACAAGTAGTGGTGATGTGAGAAGGAGATGGAGTGAGTATTTTGAAGGTTTGTTGAATGTGTTTGATGATAGATTGGCAGATATAGGGTGTTTTGGTCGAGGTGGTGTGCAAAGTGCGAGGGTTAGGGAAAATGAGTTGGTAAACAGAGAAGAGGTAGTAAAAGCTTTGCGGAAGATGAAAGCCGGCAAGGCAGCAGGTTTGGATGGTATTGCAGTGGAATTTATTAAAAAAGGGGGTGACTGTATTGTTGACTGGTTGGTAAGGTTATTTAATGTATGTATGACTCATGGTGAGGTGCCTGAGGATTGGCGGAATGCGTGCATAGTGCCATTGTACAAAGGCAAAGGGGATAAGAGTGAGTGCTCAAATTACAGAGGTATAAGTTTGTTGAGTATTCCTGGCAAATTATATGGGAGGGTATTGATTGAGAGGGTGAAGGCATGTACAGAGCATCAGATTGGGGAAGAGCAGGGTGGTTTCAGAAGTGGTAGAGGATGTGTGGATCAGGTGTTTGCTTTGAAGAGTGTATGTGAGAAATACTTAGAAAAGCAAATGGATTTGTATGTAGCATTTATGGATCTGGAGAAGGCATATGATAGAGTTGATAGAGATGCTCTGTGTAAGGTACTAAGAATATATGGTGTGGGAGGCAAGTTGTTAGAAGCAGTAAAAAGTTTTTATTGAGGATGTAAGGCATGTGTACGTGTAGGAAGAGAGGAAAGTGATTGGTTCTCATTGAATGTAGGTTTGCGGCAGGGGTGTGTGATGTCTCCATGGTTATTTAATTTGTTTATGGATGGGGTTGTTAGGGAGGTGAATGCAAGAGTTTTGGAAAGAGGGGCAAGTATGAAGTCTGTTGGGGATGAGAGAGCTTGGGAAGTGAGTCAGTTGTTGTTCGGTGATGATACAGCGCTGGTGGCTGATTCATGTGAGAAACTGCAGAAGCTGGTGACTGAGTTTGGTAAAGTGTGTGGAAGAAGAAAGTTAAGAGTAAATGTGAATAAGAGCAAGGTCATTAGGTACAGTAGGGTTGAGGGTCAATTCAATTGGGAGGTGAGTTTGAATGGAGAAAAACTGGAGGAAGTGAAGTGTTTTAGATATCTGGGAGTGAATCTGGCAACGGATGGAACCATGGAAGCGGAAGTGGATCATAGGGTGGGGGAGGGGGCGAAAATTCTGGGAGCCTTGAAGAATGTGTGGAAGTCGAGAACATTATCTCGGAAAGCAAAAATGGGTATGTTTGAAGGAATAGTGGTTCCAACAATGTTGTATGGTTGCGAGGCGTGGGCTATGGATAGAGTTGTGCGCAGGAGGATGGATGTGCTGGAAATGAGATGTTTGAGGACAATGTGTGGTGTGAGGTGGTTTGATCGAGTGAGTAACGTAAGGGTAAGAGAGATGTGTGGAAATAAAAAGAGCGTGGTTGAGAGAGCAGAAGAGGGTGTTTTGAAATGGTTTGGGCACATGGAGAGAATGAGTGAGGAAAGATTGACCAAGAGGATATATGTGTCGGAGGTGGAGGAAACGAGGAGAAGAGGGAGACCAAATTGGAGGTGGAAAGATGGAGTGAAAAAGATTTTGTGTGATCGGGGCCTGAACATGCAGGAGGGTGAAAGGAGGGCAAGGAATAGAGTGAATTGGAGCGATGTGGTATACCGGGGTTGACGTGCTGTCAGTGGATTGAATCAAGGCATGTGAAGCGTCTGGAAAGCTGTGTAGGTATGTATATTTGCGTGTGTGGACGTATGTATATACATGTGTATGGGGGGGGGTTGGGCCATTTCTTTCGTCTGTTTCCTTGCGCTACCTCGCAAACGCGGGAGACAGTGACAAAGTATAATAAAATATATAAAAAAAATATATAATATATACATTGGTGAAGGGGCAAATGGGAAGGTAATAACAAGTAGTGGTGATGTGAGAAGGATATGGAGTGAGGATTTTGAAAGATTACATGTTAATTGATAGGCACATGAAAGAGAAACTTTTGGATGTTAATGTGCTGAGAGGTGCAACTGGAGGGATGTCCGATCATTGTCTTGCAGAGGCGAAGGTGAAGATTTGTAGAGGTGTTCAGAAAAGAAGAGAGAATGTTGGGGTGAAGAGAGTGGTGAGAGTAAGTGAGCTGGGGAAGGAGACTTGTGTGAGGAAGTACCAGGAGAGTGCAGAATGGAAAAAGGTGAGAGCAAGGACGTACGGGGAGTGAGGGAGGAATGGGATGTATTTAGGGAAGCAGTGATGGCTTGTGCAAAAGAGTGGGAGGTGGGTAGATTAGAAAGGATAGTGAGTGGTGGGATGAAGAAGTACGGATTATTAGTGAAAGAAAAGAGAGAGACATTTGGACGATTTCTGCAGGGAAATAATGTAAATGGCTGAGAGAAGTATAAAAGAAAGAGGCAGGGGGTCAAGAGAAAGGTGCAAGAGGAGAAAAAGAGGGCAAATGAGAGTTGGGGTGAGAGAGTATCATCAAATTTTAGGGACAATAAAAAATATGTTTTTAGAAGGAGGTAAATAGAGTGCGTAAGACAAAAGAACAAAAGGGAACATCAGTAAAGGGGTCTAATGGGGAGTAATATCAAGTAGTGGTGATGTGAAAAGGAGGTGGAGTGAGTATTATGAAGGTTTGTTGAATGTATTAGACGACAGAGTGGTAGATATAGGGTGTTTTGGTCGAGGTGGTGTGTGAAATGACAGCTGGTCAGGGAGAATGATTAGGTCAACAGAGAAGAGGTAGTAAAAGCTTTGCAGAAGATGAAAGCCAGTAAGGCAGCAATTTTGGATGGTATTGCTGTGTTATTTATTTAAAAATAGGGGGTGACTGTTGTTGACTGGTTGGTGAGGATATTCAATATATGTATGGTTCATGGTCAAGTACCTGAGGATTGGCAGAATGCATGCATAGTGCTACTGTACAAAACAAAGGGGATAAAGGTGATTGTTCAAATTACAGAGATATAAGTTTGTTGAGTATTCCTGGAAAATTATGTGGGAGGGTATTGATTGAGAGGTCCAAGGCATGTACTGAGCAACAGATTGAGGAAGAGCAGTGTGGTTTCAGAAGTGGTAGAGGATGTGTGGATCAGGTGTTTGCTTTCAAGAATGTATGTGAGAAGTACTTAGCAAAACAGATGGATTTGTATGTGGCATTTATGGATCTGGAGAAGGAATATGATAAGAGTTAATAGAGATGCTCTGTGGAAGGTATTAAGAGATATATATATGGTGTGGGAAGTAAGTTGAAAAAAGCAGTGAAAATTTTTTAGCGAGGATGTAAGACATGTGTACGAGTAGGAAGAGAGGAAAGTGATTGGTTCCCAGTGAATGTCACTTTACAGCAGGGGTGTGTGATGTCTCCATGGTTGTCTAATTTGTTCATGGATGGGGTTGTTAGGGAGGTGAATGCAAGAGTTTTGGAGAGAGGGGCATGTATGCAGTCTCTTGTAGATGAATGGGCACATATACATACCTGTACATTATAACATATACATATATATACATACACAGACATATACATATATACACATGCACATAATTCATACTTGCTGCCTTTATTCATTCCCGTCGCCACCCTGCCACACATGAAATAGCATCCCCCCTACTAGGAAAGGACAACGCCACATTCATTCACACACAGTCTCTTGCTGTCATGCGTAATGCATCAAAACCATAGCTCCTTTTACACATCCAGGCCCTACAAAACTTTCCATGGTTTACCCCAGACACTTCACATGCCCTGGTTCAATCCACTGACAGCACGTCGACCCCGGTACACCACAACGTTCCATTTCACTGTATTCCTTGCATGCCTTTCACCTTCCTGTATGTTCAGGCCCCTAATTCAGTCTACCAATTCTACTCATCCCCTCCACCTCTGACACATATATCCTCTTTATCAAACTATCTTCTCTAATTCTCTCCTTGTGACCAACCACTTCAATACATCCTCTTCTGTTCTCTCAACAACACTTTTTTTATTGACAGAAATCTCTCTCACCCTTTCATTACTTACTTGATCAAACCACCTCACACCACATATTGTCCTAAAACATCTCATTTCCAATACATCCTCACAACCCTATCTATAGCCCATGCCTCACAACCATAAAAATTTGCTGGAACCACTATTCCTTCAAACATACTCAGTTTTGATCTCTGAGATAACGTTCTCACCTTCCATACATTCTTCAATGCTCCCAGAACCTTCATCCCCTCCCCCACCCTGTAACTCACTTCCGCTTCCATGGTTTCATCCGCTGCCAAATCCACTCCCAGATACCTAAAACACTTCACTTCCTCCAGTTTTTCTCCATTAAAGCTAACCTCACATTTTACTTGTCCCTCAACCCTACTGAACCTAATAACCTTGCTCTTATTCAGATTTACCCTCAGCTTTCTTCTTTCACACACTTTACCAAACTCACTCACCTCCTGCAGTTTTTTACCCGAATCAGCCACAAACGCTGTATCATCAACAAACAACTGATTCACTTCCCAAGCCCTCTCATCCACAACAGACTGCCCACTTACCCCTCTCTCCAAAATTCTTGCATTCACCTCCCTAACAACCCCATCCATAAACAAATTAAACAACCATGGAGACATCACACACCCGTGCCGTAAAGCGTCATTCATTAGGAACCAATCACTTTCCTCTCTTCTACTCGTACACATGCCTTACATCCTCGATAAAAAATTTTCACTGCTTTTTGCAACTTACCTCCCACACCATATACTCTTAATACCTTCCACAGAGCATTTCTATCAACTCTTATCACATTCTTTCCCCAGATCCATAAATGCTACATACAAATCCATCTGTTTTTCTAAGTACTTCCCATAGACATTCTTGAAAGCAAACACTTGATCCACACATCCTCTACCACTTCTGAAACCTCACTGCTCTTCCTTAATCTGTCGCTCTGTACATACCTTGACCCTCTCAATCAGTACCCTCCCATATGTATATACTTATTTTATATATCTATTTATTTTGCTTTGTCACTGTCTCCCACGTTAGCAAGGTAGCGCTAGGAAACAGACGAAAGAATGGCCCAACCCACCCATATATACATCTATATACATACACGTCCATACACGCAAATATACATACCTATACATCTCAATGTATATATATATATATACACACACAGACATATACATATATACACATGTATATAATTCACAGTCAGCCTTTATTCCTTCCCATCGCCACCTCGCCACAATGAAATAACAACCCCCTCCCCCCTCATGTGTGCGAGGTAGCGCTAGGAAAAGACAACATAGGCCTCATTCGTTTACACTCAGTCTCTAGCTGTCATGTAATAATGCACCAAAACCACAGCTCTCTTTCCACATCCAGGCCCCACACAACTTTCCATGGTTTACCCCAGACGCTTCACATGCCCTGGTTCAATCCATTGACAGCACATCGACCCCGGTATACCACATAGTTCCAGTTCACTCTATTCCTTGCACGCCTTTCACCCTCCTCCATGTTCAGGCCCTGATCACTCAAAATCTTTATCATTCCATCTTTCCACCTCCATTTTGATCTCCCACTTCTCCTCGTTCCCTCCAACTCTGACACATATATCCTCTTGGTCAATCTTTCCTCACTCATTCTCTCAATGTGACCAAACCATTTCAAAACACCCTTTTCTGCTCTCTCAACCACACTCTTTTCATTACCACACATCTCTCTTACCCTATTATTACTTACTCAATCAAACCACCTCACACCACATATTGTCCTCAAACATCTCATTTCCAGCACATCCACCCTCCTCCGCACAACTCTATCCATTGACCACGCCTCGCAACCATATAAAATTATTAGAACCACTATTCCTTCAAACATACCCATTTTTGCTTTCCAAGATAATGTTCTCGACTTCCACACAATCTTCAACGCTCCCAGAATTTTCACCCCCTCCCTCACCCTATGATTCACTTCTACTTCAATGGTTCCATCCGCTGCCAAATACACTTCCAGATATCTAAAATAATTCACTTCCTCCAGTTTTTCTCCATTCAAACTTACCTCCCAATTGACTTGACCCTCAACCCTACTGTACCTAATAACCTTGCTCTTATTCACATTTACTCTCAGCTTTCTTCTTTCACACACTTTAGCAAACTCTGTCACCAGCTTCTGCAGTTTCTCACATGAATCAGCCACCAGCGCTGTATCATCAGCAAACAACAACTGACTCACTTCTCAAGCTCTCTCCTCCACAACAGACTCCAGACTTGTCCCTCTCTCCAAACCTCTTGCATTCACCTCCCTAACAACCCCATCCATAAACAAATTAAACAACCATGGAGACATCACACACCCCTGCTGCAAACCTACATTTACAGAGAACCAATCACTTTCCTCTCTTCCTACACGTACACATGCCTTACATCCTCAATAAAAGCTTTTCACTGCTTCTAACAACATGCCTCCCACACCATATATTCTTAATACCTTCCACAGAGCATCTCTATCAACTCTATCATATGCCTTCTCCTGATCCATAAATGCTACATACAAATCCATTTCCTTTTCTAAGTATTTCTCACATACATTCTTCACAGCAAACACTTGATCCACACATCCTGTACCACTTCTGAAACCACACTGCTCTTCCCCAATCTAATGCTCTGTACATGCCTTCACCCACTCAATCAATACCCTCCCATATATTTTAACAGGAATACTCAACAAACATATACCTCAGTAACTTAAGCACTCACTTTTATCCCCTTTGCCTTTGTACAATGGCACTATGCAAGCATTCCGCCAATCCTTAGGCACCTCACCATGAATCATACGTACATTAAATAACCTTAACAACCAGTCAACAATACAGTCACCCCCTTATTAAATAAATTCCACTGCAATACCATCCAAACCCGATGCCTTGCCGGCTTTCATCTTCTGCAAAGCTTTTACTACCTCTTCTCTGTTTACCAAATCATATATATATATATATATATATATATATATATATATATATATATATATATATATATATATATATATATATATGTATGTCACATGCCTTGATTCAATCCACTGACAGCACGTCAACCCCGGTATACCACATCGCTCCAATTCACTCTATTCCTTGCCCTCCTTTCACCCTCCTGCATGTTCAGGCCCTGATCACACAAAATCTTTTTCACTCCATCTTTCCACCTCCAATTTGGTCTCCCTCTTCTCCTCGTTCCCTCCACCTCCGACACATATATTCTCTTGGTCAATCTTTCCTCACTCAATCTCTCCATGTGCCCAAACCATTTCAAAACACCCTCTTCTGCTCTCTCAACCACGCTCTTTTTATTTCCACACATCTCTCTTACCCTTACGTTACTTACTCGATCAAACCACCTCACACCACACATTGTCCTCAAACATCTCATTTCCAGCACATCCATCCTCCTGCGCACAACTCTATCTATAGTCCACGCCTCGCAACCATACAACATTGTTGGAACCACTATTCCTTCAAACATACCCATTTTTGCTTTCCGAGATAATGTTCTCGACTTCCACACATTCTTCAAGGCCCCCAGAATTTTCGCCCCCTCCCCCACCCTATGATCCACTTCCGCTTCCATGGTTCCATCCGCTGCCAGATCCACTCCCAGATATCTAAAACACTTCACTTCCTCCAGTTTTTCTCCATTCAAACTCACCTCCCAAATGACTTGACCCTCAACCCTACTGTACCTAATAACCTTGCTCTTATTCACATTTACTCTTAACTTTCTTCTTTCACACACTTTACCAAACTCAGTCACCAGCTTCTGCAGTTTCTCACATGAATCAGCCACCAGCGCTGTATCATCAGCGAACAACAACTGACTCACTTCCCAAGCTCTCTCATCCCCAACAGACTTCATACTTGCCCCTCTTTCCAAAACTCTTGCATTCACCTCCCTAACAACCCCATCCATAAACAAATTAAACAACCATGGAGACATCACACACCCCTGCCACAAACCTACATTCACTGAGAACCAATCACTTTCCTCTCTTCCTACACGTACACATGCCTTACATCCTCGATAAAAACTTTTCACTGCTTCTAACAACTTGCCTCCCACACCATATATTCTTAATACCTTCCACAGAGCATCTCTATCAACTCTATCATATGCCTTCTCCAGATCCATAAATATATATATATATATATATATATATATATATATATATATATATATATATATATATATATATATATATATATACATTATAATGTATAGATATGTATATATGCCTGTTCATCTACAACAGACTGCATACATGCCCCTCTCTCCAAAACTCTTGCATTCAACTCCCTAACAACCCCATCCATAAATAAGTTAAACAACCATGGAGACATCACACACCCCTGCAGGAAACTGATATTCACTGGGAACCAATCACTATCCTCTCTTCCTACTCCTACACATGCCTTACATCCTCGATAAAGACTTTTTACTGCTTCTAGCAACTTACCTCCCATACCATATACTCTTAATACCTTCCACAGAGCATCTCTATCAACTTTATCATATGCCTTCTCCAGATCCATAAATGCTACATACAAATCCATCTGTTTTTATAAGTATTTCTCATATACATTCTTCAAAGCAAACACCTGATCGACACATCCTCTATCACTTCTGAAACCACACTGCTCTTCCCAATCTGATGCTCAGTACATGCCTTCACCCTCTCAATCAATACCCTCCTATATAATTTCCCAGGAACACTCAACAAACTTATACCTCTGTAATTTGAGCACTCACCTATATCCCCTTTGCCTTAGTAGAAAGGCACTATGCACGCATTCTGCCAATCCTCATGCACTTCACCATGAACCATACATACATTGAATATCCTCACCAACCAGTCAACAACATAGTTACCCCCTGGTTCAACCCATTGACAGCACGTCGACCCTGGTATACCACAATTCACTCTATTCCTAGCATGCCCTACACCCTTTAGTATGTTCAGGCCCCGATCGCTCAAAATCTTTTTCACTCCATCTTTCCACCTCCAATTTCGTCTCCCACTTCTCATTCCCTCCACCTCTGACACATATATCCTCTTTGTCAATCTTTCCTCCCTAATTCTCTCCATGTGACCAAACCATTTCAATACAACCTCTTCTGCTCTCTCAACCACACTCTTTTTATTACCACACATCTCTCTTACCTTTTCATTACTTACTCGATCAAACCACCTCACACCACATATTCTCCTCAAACATTTCATTTCCAACACTTCATCCTCCCCCGTGCAACCCTATCTAAAGCTCATGCCTCAAAACCAAATAACACTGGTGTAACCACTATTCCTTCAAACATACCCGTCTTTGCTCTCCGAGATAACGTTCTCACCTTCCACACATTCTTCAAAGCTCCCAGAACCTTCGCCCCCTCCCCCACCCTGTGGCTCACTTCCACTTCTATGGTTCCATCTAATGCCAAATCCACTCCCAGATATCTAAAACACTTCATTTCCTCCAGTTTTTCTCCATTGAAACTTACCTCCCAATTAACTTGTCCCTCAACCCTACTGAACCTAATAACCTTGCTCTTATTCATATTTACTCTCAGCTTTCTTTTCTCACACACTACCAAACTCAGTCACCAGCTTCTGCAGTTTCACACCTGAATCAGCCACCAGCACTGTATCATCAGTGAGCAACAACTGACTCACTTCCCAAGCCCTCTTATCAATAGCAGACTGTATACTTGCCCCTCTCTCCAAAACTCTCGCATTCACCTCCCTCACAACCCCATCCATAAAAAAATTAAACAACCATGGAGTCATCGGCACCCCTGCCACAAACCAACATTCGCTGGGAACCAATTACTTTCCTCTATTTCTACTCCTACACATGCCTTAAATCCTTGTTAAAAACTTTTCACTGCTTCTTGCAACTTACCTCCCATGCCACATACTCTTAATACCTTACACAAAACATCTCTTTCAACTCTATCATATGCCTTCTCCACATCCATAAATGCCACATACAAATCCATCTGTTTTTCTAAGTGTTTCTAACATATATTCTTCAAAGCCAACAACCAATCCACACATCCTCTACCACTTCTGAAACCAAACTGCTCTTTCCCAGTCTGCTGCTCTGTACATGCCTTTACCCTCTCAATCAATACCCTCCCATATAATTTCCCAGGAATACTCACCTTTATCCCCTTTGCCTTTGTACAATGGCACTATGCATGCATTCCACCAATCCTACGGCACTTCACCATGAACCAAACATAAAGTGAATATCCTTACCAACCAGTCAACAACAGTCACCCCTTATTTTAATAAATTCCACTGCAATTCCATTGAAATCCACCACCTTGCTGGCTTTCATCTTCCGCAAAGCTTCACTACCTCTTCTCTGTTTACCAAACCATTCTCCCTGACCCTCCCACTTTGCACACCACCTTGACCAAAACACCCTATATCTGCCACTCTATCATCTAACACATTCAACAAACCTTCAACATATTCACTCCATCTCCTCACTTCACCACTACCTGCTATTACCTCCCCATTAGCCCGCTTCACCCATGTTCCCATTTGTTCTCGTCTTATGCACTTTATATACCTCCTTCCAAAACATCTTTTTATTCTCTTTAAACTTAATGATACTCTCTCACCCCAACTCTCATTTGCCCTCTTTTTTACCTCTTGCACCTTTCTCTTAACCTCCTGCCTTTTTCTTCTATACATCTCCCAGTCATTTGCACTATTTCCCAGCAAAAATTGTCCAAATGCCTCTCCCTTCTCTTTCATTAACAATCTCACTTCTTCATCCCACCACTCACTACCCTTTCTTATCTGCCCTTCTCCCACCTTTCTCATGCCACAAGCATCTTTTGCAAAAGCCATCACTGCTTCCCTAAATACATCCCATTCCCTTCCCATTCCCCTTACATCATTTGCTCTCACTTTTTTCCATTCTGCACTCAGTCTCTCCTGGTATTTTCTCACACAAGTCTCCTTTCCAAGCTCACTTACTCTCACCACTCTCTTCACCCCATTCTCTCTTTTCTGAAAACCTCTACAAATCTTCACCTTCGCCTCCACTAGATAATGTTCAAACATCCCTTCAGTTGCCCCTCTCAGCACATTAACATCCAAAAGTCTCTCTTTCATGCATCTATCAATTAACACGTAATCCAATAACGCGCACTGGCCGTCTCTCCTACTTACATACAAATACTTATGTGTTATTTAATTATCTATATTTATTTATTATACTTTGTCGCTGTCTCCCGTGTTGGAGAGGTAGCGCAAGGAAACAGACGAAAGAGTGGCCCAACCCTACCCACATACACATGTATATACATACACATCAACACATGCACATATACATACCTATATATCTTAACATATACATATGTATACACACACAGACATATACATATATACACATGTGCATAATTCATACTGTCTGCCCTTATTCATTCCCATCGCCACCCTGCCAAACATGAAATAACAATCCCCTCCCCCCACATGTGTGTGAGATAGCACTAGGAAAAGACAACAATGGCCACATTCGTTCACACTCAGTCTCTAGCTGTCATGTATAATGCACCGAAACCACAGCTCCCTTTCCACATCCAGGCCCCACACAACTTTCCATGGTTTACCCCAGATGCTTCACATGCCCTGGTTCAATCCACTTACAGCACATCGACCCTGGTATACCACATAGTACCAGTTCACTCATTTCCTTGCACGCCTTTCACCCTCCTGCAAGTTCAGGTCTCAATCAATCAAAATCTTTTTCACTCCATCTTTCCACCTCCAATTTCATCTCCCACTTCTCCTCATTCCCTTCACCTCTGACACATATATCCTCTTTGTCAATCTTTCCTCACTCATTCTCTCCATGTGATCAAACTATTTCAAAACACCCTCTTCTGCTCTCTCAACCACACTCTTTTTAATACCACACATTATCTTACCCTTTCATTACTTGCTTGATCAAACTACCTCACACCACATATTCTCCTCAAACATCTCATTTCCCACACATCCACCCTCCTCCACACAACTCTATCTATAGCCCACGCCTCGCAACCATATAACATTGTTAGAACCACTATTCCTTCAAACATACCCATTTTTGCTTTCGGAGATAACGTTCTTGCCTTCTACACATTTTTCAACGCTCCCAGAACTTTCGCCCCCTCCCCTACCCTATGACTCACTTCCGCTTCCATGGTTCCATCTGCTGCCAAATACACTCCCAGATATCTAAAACACTTCACTTCCTCCAGTTTTTCTTCATTCAAACTTACC